>NC_083231.1:120490872-120583372 GCF_032191835.1 Heteronotia binoei
TTATGTTCTTATGTTACACAGAGTGTTGGACTGGATGGGCCATTGGCCTGATCCAACATGGCTTCTCTTATGTTCTTATGTGACACAGAGTGTTGGAATGGATGGGCCATTGGCCTGATCCAACATGGCTTCTCTTATGTTCTTATGTGGGACAGAGTGCTGGACTGGATGGGCCATTGGCCTGATCCAACATGGCTTCTCTTATGTTCTTATGTGGGACAGAGTTCTGGACTGGATAGGCCATTGGTCTGATCCAACATGGCTTCTCTTATGTTCTTATGTTGGTGCTCTAGGCCAATGGTTCTCAACCTGGGGCCATATGGTCCCCTAGGGGGCCACAGGGAAACATTGCATGAATGGGGGGCATGGCACAAGACTAGGGGGCCACAGAGGGAAGTGAGAAGTGAAGAAAACAGAGACGTGACCGAGAAAAGAAAACAGAAAAGACAGTGTGTGGGGTGCTGTTTCTTCACGCAAGTGCAACCCTGAGTCCACTAGGGGAGCTAAAGAGCAGGCGTATTCCATATTAGGAAGAAAAAGCGCAATTTACCCAGAGTTATTGGGAGGCCTAAAGGATTCCAGATTTTGTTATAAACCTACTAGGGTTGTCAAGTCCAATTCAAGAAATATCTGGGGACTTTGGGGGTGGAGCCAGGCGACATTAGGGGTGGAGCCAAGATCAAGTCTGTGACAAGCAGAATTGAACTCCAAAGGGAGTTCTGGCCATCACATTTAAAGGGACAGCACACCTTTTCAATTCCTTCCTTCCATAGGAAATAATGAAGGATAGGGGCACCTTCTTTTGGGACTCATAGAATTGGACCCCCTGGTCTAATTTTTTTGAAACTTGGGGGGTACTTTGGAGAGAGGCACTAGATGCTATACTGAATATTTGGTGTCCCTACCCCAAAAAATACCCCCCCCAAGCCCCAGATACCCAATGATCAATTCTCCATGATTTTCTATGGGAATAAATCTCCATAGGGAATAATGGAGTTCCCAGCAGACATTTCCCTCCCCTCCCTTTCCCCCGCTTCCTGACGACCCTGAAGCGGGGGGAGGGCCTCCAAACCAGGGGATCCCCTGCCCCCACCTGGGGATTTAAAAAATCAAAGGTACATAACCCACCGTGAAAACCAGCTTCTATTATTAAATTCTACAAGGTCAACAAAAATAAACACAAATTCCACCGTCATAAATTACAAAACAACCATAACTTTTAGTCCTTCATAGAAAAGGAAGCAATAGCACCAAGAGTCTTTCTTTTCATCCTATGGTAAAACTTCCCATCTCATTCCATGCAATCCTGGTGTGGCACTCCAGATGTTTAATGTCTGTCCACAGATGCAGCCAATAATCCAAGTTTCCAAGGACAAGGTCATACTGAACCCTTGTTTCTCAAGCTGCAACAATCCTCTTAGAAATTTCTCTTAAGTGTTAGGCCCAACAGCCAGCACGTTTGAAGGAACACCTACAAACCTACACTAGGGTTGCCAAATCTAATTCAAGAAATATCTGGGGACTTTGGGGGTGGAGCCAGGAAACTTTGGGGGGTGGAGCCAGGAGACATTGGGGGCGGAGCCAGGAGCAAGGGTGTGACAAGCAGAATTGAACTCCAAGGGAGTTCTGGCCATCCCATTTAAAGGGTCAGCACACCTTTTAAAATGCCTTCCTTCCATAGAAAATAATGAAAGATAGGGGCACTTTCTTTTGGGGTTCGTAGAATTGGACCCCCTGGTCCAATCCTTTTGAAACTTGGGGGGTAGTTTGGGAAGAGGCACTAGATGCTATACTGAAAATATGGCACCTCTACCTCAAAAAACAGCCCCCCCAGAGCCCCCGATACTCGCAGATCAATTCTTCATCATTTCCTATGGGAATTGTTCATGGAGGTGCATAATGGCTGTGGGGGCAGGGCTTCCCCCGCCGGCCAGTTGACTGGGGGAGGGGGGAAGCCTGTAAAACCGGGGGATCCCCCGCTGGGACCTGGGGATTGGGAAGCCTAACCTACACCTCCCGAGGAAGCCTGTTCCACTGAGGAACCGCTCTAACGGTCAGGAAGTTCTTCCTAATGTCGAGCCGGAAACTCTTTCGATTTAATTTCAACCCATTGCTTCTGGTCCGGCCTTCTGGGGCCACAGAAAACAATTCCACCCCATCCTCTATATCTGATGCT
This sequence comes from Heteronotia binoei, assembly GCF_032191835.1. Taxonomy (NCBI): domain Eukaryota; kingdom Metazoa; phylum Chordata; class Lepidosauria; order Squamata; family Gekkonidae; genus Heteronotia; species Heteronotia binoei. The sequence goes on from NC_083231.1 coordinate 120,493,049, forward strand.
TGCATGTGGTTGTCTAGCCGGATGTGAATGGAGCTGTTGACCGCTGGGGCACCTACGTTGGGGCACTGTTATATTCACACAGATCCTGTGCGTAATCTTTTGTTATCCCCCCATAGTATTCATGCTAAGCAGACCAAATGCATAATAATGGATGTGTTTGTAAAAGACAGAAGAAGAGTCTCCCAGAGACCAAGGATTGGGAAATCCTTTTTTATATATTTAATGGCCCTTAATTTCCATGCTAAATGCCTAATGCTTAATGAGTGTTTTATTCTCGCCTCTATTTGCATATTTATAGTTAACTTTTGTGGCTGCTTACAAGGAGCAATTAGCCTTCTGTTGGGAGGAAGGCGATGAATACAACCTGCCACATGTCCATGGGGGTTGCAGCAACGGGGAGAAAGTGTGACCTTGCCCCTGGGCTGCGCCTCTGACCTTGTGGGGGCACCAGCGTCTCTTCTGCAGGAGGCGAAAAGGAAAGTTGAGGGAATGGAGAGTTGCCAAACTCCAGGTGGGGGCAGGGGATCCCCTGGTTTGGATACCCTCCCCCTGCCCTTCAGAGTCATCAGAAGGCAGGGGGGGAGGGAAATGTCTGCTGGGCACTCCATTATTCCCTATGGAAACAGATTCCCATAGGATAAATGGATAATTGATCAGCAGGTATCTGGGGCTCGGAGGGGGGGCTGTTTTTTTTTTAGGTAGAGGCACCAAATTTACAGCATGGCATCTGGTGCCTCTCCCCAAAATATCCTCCAAGTTTCAAAGGGGGGTCCCATTCTATGAGCCCCAAAAGAAGGTGCCCCTATCCTTCATTATTTCCAATGGAAGGAAGGCATTCAAAAGGTATACAGTCCCTCTAAATGTGATGGCCAGAACTCCCTTTGGAGTTCAATTGTGCTTGTCACAACCTTACTCCCAGCCCCACCCCCAAAGTCTCCTGGCTCCACCCCCAAAGACCCAAGATATTTCTTCAATTGGACGTGTTTTAATGATGTATAGTTATAACAAATGTTTGATTTTAATTATATATTGTGAAATGTTAATTTAAAGTGTAATTTTATACTTTTATGTTAGTTTTATATATGTTGTAAGCCGCCCTGAGCCACTCGGTGGGAAGGGCGGGATATAAATCCCAGATAAATAAATAAATAAATAAGGGAATGGAGGGGAGCTACTTTGTGGGTACAAAGAGGAAGCTGGAACATTTAGGCTGCCCTGATAGTATAGGGGACTTTGGGGGTGGAGCCGGGAGCAAGGGTAGGAAGAACTTCCTGACCGTTAGAGCAGTTCCTCAGTGGAACAGGCTTCCTCCTTGGGAGGTGGTGGGCTCTCCTTCCTTGGAGGTTTTGAAGCAGAGGCTGGATGGCCATCTGATAGCAATACGGATCCTGTGAATTTAGAGGGAGGTATTTGTGAGTTAAGAGCCCCGTGACGCAGAGTGGTAAAGCTGCAGTCCTGCAGTCCTAAGCTCTGCTCATGACCTGAGTTCAATCCCAGTGGAAGCTGGGTTCAGGTAGCTGGCTCCAGGTTGACTCAGCTTTCCATCCTTCCGAGGTCTGTCAAAGGAGTACCCAGCTTGCTGGGGGGAAAGTGTAGAGGATTGGGGAAGGCAGTGGCAAGCCACCCCGTCAAAAGTCTGCCATGTAAACATTGTGAACGCAATGTCACCCCAGAGTCGAAAATGACCGGTGCTTGCACAAGGGACTACCTTTACTTTTTTTTTGTTCTGAGTCCCCCCAAGCTATTATACTATAGAGTTTTCCCTCCCAAATTGCTAGAGCGTCTGGGAAAACCGTAGAGTTTCCCCAGAAACGCCAAGAGCGGCCAGCATGCAATGGTGGCGACGTGACGACATCACACTGGCAGGTTGGGAACCTCCCAGGCAGGAACCTCCCCCCCTGGACCGATTGGCCGGCACTAACAAAACAGCCAATCGGAATGCAGGCATCAGGATCCCGGCGAGTAATGGAAGCATGCTTCAAACTAAGGTCAACAGACACAATACGTAACGGTGCACTGCTCCCAGATCTGGAGGCTCTATTTTGCAATCACAGCTAATTGAGGATAGTGCTCCTTCTCTTCTATGAATCGCGGGTAGATCTTGAGGCCCAAGCTGGCGTCTTTTCCCCACCTGCCCACCTCTTCTTGTCTTCTGCATTTTGCGCAAGATCTCCGATGTTTGCCTTGAACGCGAAAGATGCGTCTCACCTCCGTCTCAATTACAGTCATTTTCCCCGCACAACAACAGCCGCTGTAATTAATGGCTGCATTTTTCTCCCGTGGCAGAGCGGAGTGATGACACGAAGTCTTGTGAGTATTTTTGTTTCAGTGACAAAGGAAGGTGATTAGCTGCTTGAATGTGGCTGGAAAGCTCTCAGGGCCCCGGAGGGGATTAAAATGAGCAATAACAGCTCTCCCCACCCCCGCATTCTCCTTTTTTTGCTCTCCTTTCCATCATTGTTGCAGGCCGACATCAGGGATGCCGACCTCAAGGTGGCCCCTGGAGATCTTCCGCTATTGCTAGGGTTGCCTGGCCTGTGTTGGGAAATACCTGGAGGCTTTGGGGGCGGAGCCGGGAGAGGGTGCATGGCTGCCCTGTCCAATTCAAGAAATATCTGGGGACTTTGGGGGTGGAGCCAGGAGACATTGGGGGTGGAGCCAGGAGCAAGGTTGTGACAGGCATGATTGAACATGATTGATAGTGAGCCAGTTTGGTGTAGTGGTTAAGTGCGCGGACTCTTATCTGGGACAACCGGGATTAAGAACATAACATAAGAGAAGCCATGTTGGATCAGGCCAATGGCCCATCCAGTCCAACACTCTGTGTCACACAGTGGCCAAAATACACACACACACACACACACACACACACACACACAGTGGCTAATAGCCACTGATGGACCTCTGCTCCATATTTTTATCCAATCCTCTCTTAAAGCTGGCTATGCTTGTAGCCGCCGCTACCTCCTGTGGCAGTGAATTCCACATATTAATCACTCTTTGGGTGAAGAAGGACTTTCTTTCATCCATTCTAACCCGGCTCCTATGTAATTTCATTGAATGCCCACAAGTTCTTGTATTGTGAGAAAGGGAGAAAAGGACTTCTTTCTCTACTTTCTCCATCCCATGCAGAATCTTGTAAACCTCTATCATGTCACCCTGCAGTCGACGTTTCTCCAAGCTAAAGAGCCCAAAGCGTTTTAACATTTCTTCATAGGGAAAGTGTTCCAAACCTTTAATCATTCCAGTTGCCATTCTAGTGGGGTTTGATTCCCCACTCCTCCACTTGCACTGCTGGAATTGCTTTGGGTCAGCCATAGCTCTGACAGAGGTTGTCCTTGAAAGGGCAGCTGCTGTGAGAGCCCTCTCAGCCCCACCCACCTCACAGGGTGTTTGTTGTGGGGGAGAAAGGTAAAGAGACTCTTTGGAGTGGAAGGTGGGATATAAATCCAATATCTTCATCTACCTCACAGGGTGCCTGTTGTGGGGGGGGGGAGGTAAAGGAGATTGTGAGCCACTCTGAGACTCTTCGGAGTGGAGGGCGGGATATAAATCCAATATCTTCATCCACCTCACAGGGTGTCTATTGTGGGGGAGGAAGGGAAAGGAGATTGTGAGCCGCTCTGAGACTCTTCGGAGTGGAGGGCGGGATATAAATCCAATATCTTCATCTACGTCACAGGGTGTCTGTTGTGGGGGAGGAAGGGAAAGGAGATTGTGAGCCGCTCTGAAACTCTTCAGAGTGGAGGGCGGGATATAAATCCAATATCTTCATCTACCTCACAGGGTGCCTGTTGTGGGGGGGGGGAGGTAAAGGAGATTGTGAGCCGCTCTGAGTCTCTGATTCAGAGAGAAGGGTGGGGTATGTAGGACTTCCTGAAGTCCAGCGCACCAATGCAGGTGTGACTGCAGTTCCCAAACTGGTGTGGCAGCAACTGGACTGCCGCTTCCGTCCACTTTCAGAGACTCCTTCTTCAGGCTGCTCACCAAGGGACTGGAATGTCACAAAATATATTTTTTTCCAGTTAACAATATATTAAATTGGCATTTTTTTCTAGAGTCTTATTCAAGGTACTGGCAGCAGCCGTCCAGTGGCAGCCACACCAGTTTTGGAACCGCAATCACACCTGCGTTGGACTTCAGGAAGTCCTACAAACGAAGAGAAAACGTATATTGTGAAAGGGACTGTAAAATAATTCCAAATTAATATGTGAAACTCTGTTGTTGTTCAGTCGCACAGTCGAGTCCGACTCTTTGCGATCCCACGTACCAAGTCACGCCAGGCCCTCCTGTCTTCCACCATCCTCCAAAGTCTGCTCAAATTCATGTTTGTTACATCAGTAACGCTGTCCAGCCATCTCCTCTTTTGCCATCCCCTTCTTCTTTTGCCTTCTGTCTTTCCCAGCATCAGGGTCTTCTCCAGGGAGTGCTCCCTTCTCATTGGGTGGCCAAAGTATTTGGGCTTCAGCTTCAGCATCTGACCTTCCAGGGAACAGTCTGGGTTGATTTCCCTTAGGACTGACTGGATCTTCTTGCAGTCCAAGAAACTCTCAAGATTCTTCTCCAGCACCACAGCTCGAAAGCATCTATTCTTCTGTGCTTGGCCTCCCTTATGGTCCAGCTCTCACAGCCATACATGACTACTGGGAATACCATCGCTTTGACTAGACGGACTTTTGTTGGCAGGGTGATGTCTCTGCTTTTTATGATACTGCCCAGGTTCGCCATAGCTGTCCTCCCAAGGAGCAGACGTCTTTTAATTTCATGGCTACAGTCACTATCTGCAGAGATCTTGGATCCCAGAAACGCGAAGTCTGTCACTACTTCCACGTCTTCCCCTTCTATTTGCCAAGGAGTGATGGGGCCGGATGCCATGATCTTAGTTTTTTTGATGTTGAGTTTCAAGCCTACTTTTGTGCTCTCCTCTTTCACCCTCAACAAGAGGTTCTTTAGGTCCTCCTCACTTTCTGCCATTAGAGTGGTCTCATCTGCGTATCTGAGATTGTTGATGTTTCCCCCGGCAATCTTAATTCCGGCTTGTGCTTCATCCAGGCCGGCATTCCGCATGATGTACTCTGCATATAAATTAAATAAATAAATATATAAATTCAATAATAAAAATACTGTGGTTTAAAACCTTGTTTTCAATATATGTATTTGTTAAAGCTCTCACAGAGTATTCTAAATTATATACCCCAGCCTCGGATTCAGAAGGAGCTCAGAGGAGCCCAGCTCCTGAACCTTTCTGAGGGTTCCCCCTTCTCCTCCCCACCTTGTCCATTGAATAGTAGGTGCACCTGCATAACAATCCCTGAATGAGCTCCACCACCCATTTTTCTACAAAGCGACCCCTGTATATACCGAATCAACCCAGACTGTTCCCTGGAAGGTCAGATGCTGAAGCTGAAGCTCAAATACTTTGGCCACCCAATGAGAAGGGAGCACTCCCTGGAGAAGACCCTGATGCTGGGAAAGACAGAAGGCAAAAGAAGAAGGGGACGGCAAAAGATGAGACGGCTGGACAACGTTACCAATGTAACAAACACAAATTTGAGCAGACTTCAGAGGATGGTGGAAGACAGGAGGACCTGGCGTGACTTGGTCCATGAGGTCACAAAGAGTCGGACTCGACTGTGCGACTGAACAAGTATAAGAACATAAGAGAAGCCATGTTGGATCAGGCCGATGGCAATCCAGTCCAACACTCTGTGTCACACAGTGGCCAATATATGTGTATGTGTGTGTGTGTGTGTGTCTATCTATCTATCTATCTATCTATCTATCTATCTATCTATCTATCTATCTATCTATCTATCTATCTATCTATCTATCTATCTATCTATCTATCTATCTATCTATCTATCTATCTATATACACACACACACTATGGCTAATAGCCACTGATGGACCTCTGCTCCGTATTTTTATCCAATCCCCTCCTAAAGCTGGCTATGCTTGTAGCCGCCACCACCTCCTGTGGCAGTGAATTCCACATGTCAATCACCCTTTGGGTGAAGAAGGACTTCCTTTTATCCATTCTAACCTGACTGCTCAGCAATTTAATCGAATGCCCACGAGTTCTTGTGAGTAAGGGAGAAAAGGACTTCTTTCTCTACCTTCTCCATCCCATGCATAATCTTGTAAACCTCTATCATGTCACCCCTCAGTCGACGTTTCTCCAAGCTAAAGAGCCCCAAGCGTTTCAACCTTTCTTCATAGGGAAAGTGTTCCAACCCTTGAATCATTCTAGTTGCCCTTTTCTGGACTTTCCCAAAGCTGTAATATCCTTTTTGAGGTGCGGTGACCAGAATATATATATATACCTTACTGATATCCCTGAGCCAGCTGGAGGTTGGTAGAGGAGCCACCTCCCCAGAAGTGTGACAAACGTCTGTCAATCTTCTGTTATTAACTTCTACCTGGGAAAGCAGGGGGGAGGGAAAGCTGACGGTGCTGCTTTGCAAAATGATTTCAGAGTGAGCAGATAGCCGACATCTTGTACTACGGTGGAAGCGATTAATCCCCGATAAATGAGCCTTGGGAGCCTTCTTTTCAGCACTCGAGATTCAAGAATTGTGGGGTTGAGACTAGCAAGAGGCCCCACCAACCTACGGAGGAAATCTGAAGGGCTTGTGAAGAGGAGGCAGGAGGGGGAAGCCCCCTTGGGCTAATCGCATGAAAGTAGCATCCTACAGCAAGAGAGCGCCGGGAACCGATTGGAGATTACATCCCGAGCGGAGGGTTTGGCAGAACATTTTGATAAAAGCTCGGGAAAGATTACAGAGCAGGATGTTCAGCCGCAGAGCGCACGCTTGGCACCAGGCTGAGGAAACAGTTTGGGTGAGCTCAGGCCTTGAGTACCGCAGGAACTCACAGAAGCGCAGCTCCAGAACCTTTCTGGTGCCCCCCCCCTCCTCCTCACCTCCCTTGTCCATTGAATAGGAGGTGCAGCTGCATAACAATACCTGGATTAGGAGAGCGGGCAGCCGGGCAGCCACCAGAGGCTTTGCCACGCCCCCAGCAGCCCTCATTAACCCCTGGAGAAGCCCACACCACCCTTTCTCCACTTCTTATACGATTTGGGGTGGCGGGCGGCTTGCTGGCCTTTTGAGGAGGGGCATCTAAGGACAGCCCCAGGCGAGTGAGGCCTGCTTCAGCTGGCTGGATCTCTAGCCAGCCCAAGCAGGCGTCGCTTGCCCAGGGCTCTCCTTTCTTGCGTTGGGTTGCTTTTGGCTGGGGGGGGTGCGGCATATGCTAATGAGCTCTGCCCCCTATTTTTCTACAAAACGACCACTGGGCAAATGCCAGAAAGCATGGCGACCAATTAGGAGCATTTAGCAACTTGAGGAGACTTTCGAGAACTCAAAACACCTTCCCTATGTTACTCAAGAGTCAGCAGGACTAATTTTTTTTTGCAGCAGAAACTCCTTCGCATATTAGGTCACACACCCCTGATGTAGCCAGTCCTCCTGGAGCTGACAGTAGGAAGAGCTCTGTAAGCTCTCGGAGGATTGGCTACATCAGGCAGGTGTGACCTAATATGCAAAGGAGTTCCTGCTGCAAAAAAAGCCCTGATTAGGCCAAACTCCCCTGATGTAGCCAATCGTCTATGAGCTTACAGAACTCTTATTACAAGCCTTCTGTATAGGCTTGCCAATCCCCCGGTCCCAGCGGGGGTTCTTCCGCTTTCCCAGGCTCCTTCCCGCCCTCAGTCAGCTGGCCGGAGGGGGGAAGCCCCGCCCCCAGAGGACCATGTGCCTTTGGAGGCTTCAGTCTCCGATAGAAAGGCTTCCTCTTGGGATGGGGTGTCTGTGTTACTTGGAAGAAGTTGGCTGCAACTCGTGAGTAGAGACACCAATCCCTCACTTCAGAGTTGCCAGAAACGGGGCGGGGGCGGAAGGGAAACGTCTGCTGAGCACTTCATTATGCCCTAGGTGGAGGTCGATTCTCATAGGGTATTATGGGGAATTGATCTGGAGGTTTCGGGGGCTCTGAGGGGGGCTATTTGTTGAGTTAGAGGCACCAAATTTTCAGTATAGTATCTAGTGCCACTCCCCAAAATACTCCCCAAGTTTCAAAACGATTTGACCAGGGAGTCCAATTCTATGAGCCCCAAAAGAAGGTGCCCCTATCCTTCATTATTTCCTATGGAAGGAAGGCATTTTTAAAAGGTGTGCTGTCCCTTTAAATGTGATGGCCAGAACTCCCTTGAAGTTCAATTATGCTTGTCAAACCCTTGCTCCTGGCTCCGCCCCAATGTCTCCTGGCTCCACCCCCAAAGTCCCCAGATATTTCTTGAATTGGACTTGGCAACCCAACTTCTGTAAGCTCTTGGAGGATTTATTTATTTATTTATTCATTGCTATTTATATCCCGGTCTCCCTGCGAAAGCGGGCTCACGGCAGCTTACACGTTCATGTATATACATGAAATATAAAAATACACGAAGACTTCATTGGCTATATCAGGGGTGCGTGGCTTAAGATCAGGACTTTTTGTAGCAGGAACCTCTTTGCATTTTAGGCCACACCCCCTGATGTAGCTAATCCTCTTGGAGCTTACAGTAGGCCCTGTAAGAAGAGCCCTGTAAGGAATTCTAGCAGGACCTCCTTTGCATATTAGGCCACACCCCCTGATGTAGCCAATCCCCTTGGAGCTTACAGTAGGCCCTGTAAGAAGAGCCCTGTAAGGAATTCCAGCAGGACCTCCTTTGCATATTAGGCCACACCCCCTGATGTAGCCAATCCCCTTGGAGCTTACAGTAGGCCCTGTAAGAAGAGCCCTGTAAGGAATTCCAGCAGGACCTCCTTTGCATATTAGGCCACACCCCCTGATGTAGCCAATCCCCTTGGAGCTTACAGTAGGCCCTGTAAGAAGAGCCCTGTAAGGAATTCCAGCAGGACCTCCTTTGCATATTAGGCCACACCCCCTGATGTAGCCAATCCCCTTGGAGCTTACAGTAGGCCCTGTAAGAAGAGCCCTGTAAGGAATTCCAGCAGGACCTCCTTTGCATTTTAGGCCACACCCCCTGATGTAGCCAATCCCCTTGGAGCTTACAGTAGGCCCTGTAAGAAGAGCCCTGTAAGGAATTCCAGCAGGACCTCCTTTGCATATTAGGCCACACCCCCTGATGTAGCCAATCCCCTTGGAGCTTACAGTAGGCCCTGTAAGAAGAGCCTTGGAAGCTCTTAGAGGATTGGCTACATCAGGAGGGGCATGGCCTCATATTCAAAGGAGCTGCTGCTGCAAAAAAAGCCCTGAGAGCCAGCATGGTGTAGTGGTTAAACTGGGACTAGGATCCGGGAGATCTGGGTTTGAATTCCTCCTCTGCCATGGCAACTTGCTGGGTGACCTTGGGCCACTCCAATACGCTGAGCCTTACCTAACTTGCAAGTCGGGCGGCCAGTCCCCAGTGGGAACGTGGAAACCCAAACAGGCTAGCGTAGGGTTGCCAAGTCCAATTAAAGAAAAATCTGGGGACTTTGGGGGCGGAGCCAGGAGACTTTGGGGGTGGAGCCAGGAGACATTGGGGGTGGAGCCAGGAACAAGGATGTGACAAGCATAATTGAACTCCAAGGGAGTTCTGGCCATAACATTTAAAGGGACAGCACACCTTTTTAAATGCCTTTATTCCATAGGAAATAATTAAGAATAGGGGCACCATCTTTTGGGGCTCATAGAATTGGACCCCCTGTTCCAATCGTTTTGAAACTTGGGGGGTATTTTGGGGAGAGGCACTAGATGCTGTACTGAAAATCTGGTGCCTCTACCTCAAAAAATAGCACCCCCAGAGCCCCCAATACCCACGGATCAATTCCCTATTATTCCCTATGGGAATCGTTCTCCATAGGGAATAATAGAGTGCCCAGTAGACATTTCCCTCCCCCCCACGCTTTCTAAAGGGGGGGAGGGCCTCCAAACCAGGGAATCCCCTGCCCCCTCCCTCTCACACACACAAATACTTACTAGATCTTCTTCCGGAGAACTCTACTTGCTGTGAAAACGAAAGGAAAAAAAGGGAGGGGCTGTTCTCCGAAGCCCTTCCTGTTTCCTGCTTCCTGCCCAGCCTTAAAGAGGCACACATTTTACAAACGACTCAGGAGCTCTACAACAATATGAAGCCTACACGTATGTTCTCCCCCCCCCCTCCACCCCCCCCCCGCTTCCCGATTTTTAAAGAGCGGGGGATGAGGCTGCGAATTCAGGAGTCCCCTGCCAGGGCGAGGGGGGGGGGAAGCCTAGGCTAGCAGTTGTGAATTACTGGCAAGACACTGAAACAAATTGAAGTGTATAATTCAGAAAATATCTTTAAAATACGCTTTACACAAAGCTGATACTTCAAACTGACTCGGCAAAAAACCCGACGAAACCGGGGAAATTTGAATCATCAATTCAAAATGTAGCAAGTTCCACCATAGTCATTTTCACACTTCCCAGTGCCATTCTTCAGAGATCGTCCGTGGTGCAAGAGCTGAACCCCAATTCCATGAGTTGATCACGGGGCCTCACGCTGAAGCCGGCCGTTCCACACTGAGTGGCTTCGTCAGATGTTCATGTAGGGGTCTTGCGGTATTTCGTATATTCATAGTCAATACATTAAACATTCTGAGTCAAGATAGCTGGCTTCTCACATATTTTCATTCTTATTTTCTGAATTATACACTTCAATTTGTTTAAGTGCGTGGCCAGTAATTCACAACTGCAAAATCCAGTTGGGAAGTGCATTGGAAATTAATTGAAAGTGCGCTAGTTAGTGTGTGAGATCACTGCCCTAGTTTCCCACACTTTGCTGTCCTGACTGGGTTTTGGGTTTTTTTTTAATTTAATCTAGGGTTACCAATCCCCAGGTGGGGGCAGGGGATCCCCTGGTTTGGAGGCCCTCCCCCCTGCTTCAGGATTATCGTGGAGGGAAGGGAAATGTCTGCTGGGCACTCCATTATTCCCTATGGAGAACAATTCCCATAGGGTGTAATTGAGAATTGATCTGTGGGTATCTGGGGTTCGGGGAAGCTGTTGTTTGAGGCAGAGGCACCGAATTTTCAGCATAGCACCCGGTGCCTCTCCTCAAAACAGTTCCCAAGTTTCAAAAGGATTGGACTAGGGGGTCCAATTCTACGAGCCCCCAAAGAAGTTGCCCCTATCCTTCATGATTCCAAATGCTCGTCACACCCTTGCTCCTGGCTCCACCCCCAAAGTCTCCTGATATTTCTTGAGTCAGACCTGGCAACCCTGATTTAATCTGCCCCAATATGTATTGCTGCATTATTTTCATCGGTTTCTTGGAAATCAATCTATGCAGACCTCAGACTGAGCAGGAGCGCAGCTTCCTGAACCTTTCTGAAGAGCCCTCCTCCTCCTCCCCACCTACCTTGTCCATTGAATAGGAGGTGCAGCTGCATAACAATCCCTGGATTAGGAAAGCGGGCAGCCAGCCAGCCACCAGGGGCTTTGCCACGCCCCCAGCAGCCCTCATTAACCCCCGGAGAAGCCCACACCACCCTTTCTCCACTTCTTATGGGATTTTGGGCTGGAGGTGGCTTGCTGGCCTTTCGACTGGGGTGGGGGGGAGCAGCCCAGGAGAGCCCCAGGAGAGCGAGGCCTGCTTGGGCTGGCCAGATGTCTAGCCAGCCCAAGCAGGCCTTGCTCGCCCGGGGCTCTCTTTTCTTGCATCAGGTTGCTTTTGGCTGGTGTGGGGGGGCCAGCGTATACTAATGAGTTATGCTAATGAGCTCCGCCACCTATTTTTCTACAAAAGGACTCCAGCTGTATCAATGTATTGAGGACATTGTTATCCCCGAGTGGCAGACACAGAGCTCCCCTCCACCAGCTTACTTTCACAACAACCCTGTAAGGTAGGCTAGGCTGAAATAGTAACTGGCCTATGGTCATGGAGCAAGTCTCAGGGCAGAAGAGGGATCTAAATTCTGATCTCCCAGACCTACGGTGCTTTCATGCACACTAAATAATGCAGTTTCAATCCACTTTGGCTGGAGAGCCAGTTTGGTGTAGTGGTTAAGTGTGCGGACTCTTATCTGAGAGAACCGGGTTTGATTCCCCACTCTTCCACTTGCACCTGCTAGCATGGCCTTGGGTCAGCCAGAGCTCTGGCAGAGGTTGTCCTTGAACAGGCAGCTGCTGTGAGAGCCCTCTCCAGCCCCACCCACCTCACAGGGTGTCTGTTGTGGGGGAGGAAGGTAAGTAGATTGTGAGCCGTTCTGAGACTCTTCAGAGTGGAGGGCGAAATATAAATTCAATATCTTCATCTACCTCACAGGGTGTCTATTGTGGGGGGGGGGGGGGAGATAAAGGAGATTGTGAGCTGCTCTGAGACTCTTCGGAGTGGAGGGCGGGATATAAAGCCAATGTCTTCATCTACCTCACAGGGTGTCTGTTGTGGGGGAGGAAGGTAAAGGAGATTGTGAGGCGCTCTGAGACTCTTCGGAGTGGAGGGCGGGATATAAATCCAATATCTTCATCTACCTCACAGGATGCCTGTTGTGGGGGGGGGGAAGGTAAAGGAGATTGTGAGCTGCTCTGAGACTCTTCGGAGTGGAGGGCAGGATATAAATCCAATATCTTCATCTACCTCACAGGGTGTCTGTTGTGGGGGAGGAAGGTAAAGGAGATTGTGAGCCGCTCTGAGACTCTTCGGAGTGGAGGGTGGGATATAAATCCAATATCTTCATCTACCTCACAGGGTGTCTGTTGTGAGGGGGAGAAGGTAAAGGAGATTGTGAGCCGCTCTGAGACTCTTCGGAGTGGAGGGTGGGATATAAATCCAATATCTTCATCTACCTCACAGGATGCCTGTTGTGGGTGGGAGGGAAGGTAAAGGAGATTGTGAGCCGCTCCGATTGCTACATTGCGCTGTCTTTGTGATATGATTATTATGCTGTTGCTCAATATTGGCTTTGCTCTCTTGGGTTTTGGTTTTCTTTTTTTTTTTAGTAACTGCTTTAACTTCAATTCAGTAAGCCTCCTCTAAAAGCTTTTGAGCGGCGAGAAGGCAAATATTTTGATAAAAAAAGAAGAAATGCTAATAACTATTAATTATTACACAGTGGAATGGATAATAAACCTACCCAAAGCAAAAGACGAGATTAAAATATGGAGAAAGCTGAACAGTTTTCCTAAACAGAAAAACACCTGGACTAAAAACTGCATCGCTTGTTATGGATTTCGGCTGGTCCCTTCTGCAGCACTTTGGTACGGTTCCCAGATGTTGTCATTTTCCTTTCATCTGCATTTGTGTGAAGTGCCAGACACGCTGTGTTGCACCTGGAGTCATGACAAAGACCATGATGCAGCGCGACTGTGAATCAAGTTTGAACCAGTGTGGTGTCGTGGGTGGAACAGCGAGACAAGTCCTAGTGACGCTGGTTCGAATCTCCCACTTCTATCATGGAAGCTGGCTGGGGGACCCTGGGCCCGTCGCAAACTTTCAGTCTGGCCGACCTCACAGGGTTGTTGTGAGAGAGCAGAGGAGGAGAGAACAATGTTCTAAGCTGTTTTGAGTCCTGACTGTGGGAGTAGAAACCAGGATGTAGATAAAGAAACGCAAATTAGATTTGCCAGTCTCCAGGTGGTAGCTGGAGATCTCCCAGAATTATAATGGTTCCCCACGTAACAAGGATCAGTACACCTGGAGAAATGTGGCTACTGTGGAAGGTGGAGGCAGGTAGATAGGACCTGTGGCAGGGGTGGCCAAACTTTGGCTCTTTCACACAGGTTTGTGTGGCTTTCAAAGTTCCCTTATCAGTAGACTTGGAGAAGGCTGTCTCTTTAAATCACTTTTCCAAGCCAAGCCAGCTTGGAAAATGCATTTAAAGTTAAAGTTGCTTTCTCTTCCTACCCCATCTATTTCCTTCCTCCCTCCCTTCCTTACGTCCTTCCTTTCCCTCCCTTCCAGTTTGGTGCAGCGGTTAAGTGTATGGACTCCTATCTGGGAGAACTGGCTTTGATTCCCCACTCCTCCACTTGCAGCTGCGGGAATGGCCTTGGGTCAGCCATAGCTCTTGTAGAAGTTGTCTTTGAAAGGGCAGCTGCTGTAAGAGCTCTCTCGGCCCCACCCACCTCACAGGGTGTCTGTTGTGGGGGAAGAAGGTAAAGGAGGTTGTGAGCCACTCTGAGACTCTGAGATTCAGAGTGGAGGGCGGGATATAAATCCAATATCTTCTTCTTCTTCTTCTCTGGAACGTCCTCTGCCTTCTCTTTGGACTTTAGGAGGTCTTTTGGACACTATTTTTTTTGGAACCTCTGATGTTCATGTCTTGCGGTTCTCAAAAATCTGACATTTATTCTATGTGGCTCTTATTTTAAGCACGTTTGGCCACCCCTCACCTGTGGCTTTATATTCGCTGAAGTCCATCCCCTTCCCAAACTCCATCGTCCCCAGGTTCCACCTCCCATTCCCCCCTCCTGGCTAGGGTTGCCAATCCCCAGGTGGGTGCAGGGGATCCCCCGGTTTGGAGACCCTCCCCCAACTTCAGGGTCATCAGAAAGCGGGGGGAGGGGAGGGAAATGTCTGCTGGGAACTCTATTATTCCCTATGGAGTTTTATTCCCATAGAAAATCATGGAGAATTGATCTGCATGTATGTGGGGCTCTGGGCGGGCTGTTTTTGTGGTTCGGGAGCTGCATGCAGCTCTTTCACACATATTGTGTGGCTCTCAAAGCCTCCACTGCCCGTGGGCTGGCTTGGAGAAGGCATTTCTCTCTTTAAATCACTTCTGCAAGCCAAGCCGGCCAACAGCTTGAAGAATGCCTTTAAAGTTAAAGTTGCTTTCTTTCCACCTCTCTCTCCCTCCCTCCTTCTTCCTCGTCTATTTCCTTCCTTCCTTCCTTCCTTCCTTCCTTCCTTCCTTCCTTCCTTCCTTCCTTCCTTCCTTCCTTCCTTCCTTCCTTCCTTCCTTCCTTCCTTCCTCCCTCCCTCCCTCCCTCCCTCCCCCTCCCTCCCTCCCTCCCTCCCTCCCTCCCTTCCTTCCTTCCTTCCTTCCTTCCTTCCTTCCTTCCTCCCTCCCTCCCTCCCTCCCTCCCTTCCTTCCCTCCCTTCCCTCCCTCCTCTTGCAGCTCCCAAGCATCTGACGCTTATTCTGTGTGGCTCAATGTCGACTGAGGGGTGACACGATAGAGGTTTACAAGATGATGCATAGGATAGAGAAGTTACAGAAAGAAGTACTTTTCTCCCTTTCTCACAATACGAGAACTCGTGGACATTCAGTGAAATCGCTGAGCGGCTGGCTTTAGAGAAAAGGAAGTCCTTCTTCACCCAAAGGGTGATTAACAGGTGGAATTCACTGCCACAGGAGGTGGCGGCAGCTACAAGCATAGCCAGCTTCAAGAGGGGATTGGATAAGCATATGGAGCAGAGATCAATCAGTGGCTATTAGTCACAGCTTATCGTCGGAATTCTCTGTCTGGGGCAAGTGATGGTCTGTATTCTTAGTGCTTGGTGCTACAGTGGGAGGACTTGTAGTGTCCTGACCCCACTGAAGGACCTCCTGATGGCACCTGTTTTTCTGGCCACTGTGTGACACAGAGTGTTGGACTGGATGAGCCAGTGGCCTGATCCAACATAGCTTCTCTTACGTTCTTATGTCTGAGGCAACGGTGCTCTGTCTTCTAGGTGCTTGGGAGAGCAACAGTGGGAGGGCTTCTATTGTCCTGGCCCCACTGATGGACCTCCTGAGGGCACCTGGGTTTTTTGGCTACTATGTGACACAGAGTGTTGGATTGAATGGGCCATTGGCCTGATCCAACGGCTTTTTTTTACATTCTTATGTCTGGGGCAGTGGTGCTCTGTCTTCTTGGTGCTTGAGGGGGCAACAGTGGAAAGGCTTCTAGTGTCCTGGCCCCACTGATGGACCTCCTGATGGCACCTGGGGTTTTTTGGCCACTGTGTGACACAGAGTGTTGGACTGGATGGGCCATTGGCCTGATCCAACATGGCTTCTCTTACATTCTTATGTCCGGGGAGTAGTGCTCTATCTTCTTGGTGCTTGGGAGGGCAACAGTGGGAGGGCTTCTATTGTCCTGGCCCCACTGATGGACCTCCTGATGGCACCTGGGTTTTTTGGCCACTGCATGACACAGAGTGTTGGATTGGATGGGCCATTGACCTGATCCAACATGGCTTTTCTTACGTTCTTATGTCTGGGGCAATGGTGCTCTGTCTTCTTGGTGCTTGGAGGGGGCAACAGTGGGACGGCTTCTATTGTCCTGGCCTCACTGATGGACCTCCTGATGGCACCTGGGTTTTTTGGCCACTGTGTGACACAGAGTGTTGGACTGGATGGACCATTGGCCTGATCCAATATGGCTTACGTTCTTATGTTAAGCAAGTTTGGCCACCCCGGCCTGTGCCTGGGGATCAATGCCAGCGACGTTGAACAGATGCAAGCACCATATGTGATTGATACAAGCGGCAACACTTTCCTTTCAGATTCACAACGCACAGTTGTGTTGTTGGGAGGGAAGCATCTCTGCGGGCCCCGCCATCTAGTCTTCCGCTCGCTTTTAAAGACAGCTTCTGTCTCCTCCTTTGGAAATCTGCTCGACTGCCCAATCCATCTCCCCAATGGGAACATTCCATCAAAAGAATCCAGGCCCAAATCCGTCCTGATGCTAATGAAAAAGTGGTCCCCCCCCTCTTTTGCAGCCCTGGGCAACCGCTGAGAACAATTGATCTGTCATCTTTCTAACAGCCACTTATCTCTTTGAAAACTATGATCATCCGCTATCATCTCGGATTGACAGAAAGTGTACTTTCCCTGGGTGGTCGCCTGAAATGCCATGTTGAAATAAATACCCGGCCTTCCGAGACGGTCCATAAATCGTGCCTTTCTGATTTGCCAGCACCGAGGGACGGAAAGTATTTTTTGGTCGCCTCGGGTCCTTCAGAAATCAGACCTGCCGAGTCACACAGGTGCGCCGTCTCCCCCAAACCTCTTGGCATTCTCCCCGTCTCGCTTTCCTGGCGCATTGATTGCGACCTTTCCGTATCTTCGAGATGTAAGAGCCACCTGTACCACGATGTCCTTATCTTTCCGGTGCATTTTGGTGTCGGGATCCGGCTGGAAGAACTAAAGGCCAGTGACAGGCCAGGCTCCTCACAAGCAGCGGGGGTGGTCAGCAGATTGTGGGGGGAGGGGGGCACGCAGCTGGACATGGCCTAGGGTTGCCAGCCTCCAGGCAGCACCTGGAGAATCTCCCCCTGTTACAATTGATCTCCATACGACCAAGATCAATTCCCCTGGAGAAAATGGCTGCTTTGGAAGTAGGGCTCTATGGCATTATAACCTGTTGACGTCCCTCCCCAAACTCCAGCCCCCAAATCTCCAGGAATTCCCCAAACCAGAGATGGCAACCCTCTCAGGGCTCTCTGCAGAGATCTCCAGGCCCCATCTAGAGGTTGGCAGCCTTAGATATGCCAGTTTGGTGTCGTGGTTAAGTGGGCGGACTCTTATCTGGGAGAACGGGGTTTGATTCCCCACTCCCCCACTTGCAGCTGCTGGAATGGCTTTGGGTCAGCCATAGCTCTGGCAGAGGTTGTCCTTGAAAGGGCAGCTTCTGGGAGAGCTCTCTCAGCCCCACCCACCTCACAGGGTGTCTGTTGTGTGGGGAGAAGATAAAGGAGATTGTAAGCCGGTCTGAGTCTCTAATTCAGAAAGAAGGATGGGTAATAAATCTGCAGTCTTCTTTTTCTTCAGAGTTCAGCAATATTGTTTGCCAGCTTCCAGGTGGGAGCTGGAGATCTCCCACTATATAGTTAGATATTTATTTAGATATCCATGGATGGGGGACACAAGAGAGAGAGAAAGAAAGAGATGGATGATGAAGAATGATAGATGATGATGAAGAAGATAGATAGATGGATGGATAGATAGATAGATAGATAGATAGATAGATAGATAGATAGATAGATAGATAGATAGATAGATAGATAGATAGATAGATAGATGATGGATGGGTGGATGGATGGATGGATGGATGGATGGATGGATGGATGGATGGGTGGGTGGATGGATGGGTGGATGGGTGGATGGATGGATGGATGGATGGATGGATGGATGGATGGATGGATGGATGGATGGATGGATAGATGGATGGGTGAATGGATGGATGGATGGATGGATGGATGGATGGATGGATGGATGGATGGATGGGTGGGTGGGTGGGTGGATGGATGGATGGATGGATGGATGGATGGATGGATGGATGGATGGATGGATAGATGATGGATGGATGGATGGATGGATGGATGGGTGGGTGGATGGATGGATGGGTGGATGGATGGATGGATGGATGGATGGATGGATAGATGATAGATGGATAGATTGATGTATGGATAGATAGATAGATAGATGATAGATAGATAGATCTCTAAACTGTGGCCACCAAAATCTGCGGATACCTAAATCTGTAGATGTGGACCACAGTTACACCATAAATAGGTTTTCCTGAAAACCAATTTTGCAGAAAAGTTCTAACATCTTAAAAATATACACTGGGGTGTGGGTGTGTGTGCGCGAGGGGGTGGGTGGGTTAAAAGACGCCCCCCCCCCAAGTTAAAAAAAAATCTGTGCATCTGGGTTTCTTGCAATTCTCCATTTGTTATGAGTAGCCTTCAGATGACAGAGATCAGTTCTCCTGGTGAAAAAAGGCTACTCTGGAGGCTGTACTCTCTAGTATTGGAGGAGGAGGAGGAGGAGGAGGAGATTTGGATTTATACCCCGCCCTTCACTTGGGGTCTCATAGCAGCTTGCAATCTGCTTCCCTTCCCCTCCCCACAGCAACCCTGTGAGGTTGGTGGGGCTGAGAGAGCTCTGAGAGAACTGTGACTGACCCCGGGTCATGGATGATGGATGGATGGATAGATGGACGGACAGACAGATGGATAATAATAATATAATAATAATAAATTTTATTTATATCCCGCCCTCCCCGCCTAGGCAGGCTCAGGGCGGCTGACAAGAGTTCGATAAAATTATACAATATAAAATATACAATATAAGGTAATTTAAAACAACATTTAAGTTATACATTGATTTAAAACAACAATCTAAAACCAGTTCCAAATGTCTGGATCATTCCATAGTTTAAACGGCGGTGATCTTCCTGATGTTATCTGTACACTTGTATTATGGCAGGGGTCACTAGATAAATAGTTGGTAATTAAACAGCCATCCTATCAAGTTCTACAAACGCCTGCTTGAAAAGGATGGTCTTACAGGCCCTGCGGAATTGATCCAAATTCCGCAGGGCCCGTACCTCCTCCGGAAGTTGATTCCAAAGGCACGGGGCTATAACAGAGAAGGCCCGTGCCCGTGTACTCTGTAATTTCGCCTCCTTTGGCCCAGGGATAGTCAGCGTGTTCTTCCCTGCCGACCTCAGTGCTCTTTGGGGCTCATATGGGGAGAGACGGTCCCTCAGGTAGGCAGGTCCTCGGCCATATAGGGCTTTAAAGGTAATAACCAGCACTTTGTATCGGACCCGGTATGTAACTGGCAGCCAGTGCAGTTCACGCAGCCCCGGCTGTATATGCTCCCATTTCGGGAGTCCCAATAACAGCCTGGCCGCTGCGTTCTGCACTAGCTGCAGCTTCCGGGTTCGACACAAAGGCAGCCCCATGTAGAGGGCATTGCAGTAGTCTAGTCTTGAGGTGACCGTCGCATGGATCACTGTTGCCAGGTCCCGGCGCTCCAGGAAAGGAGCCAGCTGCCTTGCCCGCTTCAGGATAGACGGACAGACAGATAGATAGACAGACAGACGATAGATAGATAGATAGATACATTATAGATGGATAGATGGAGGAGGGGTGGAGGGGTAGATGATAGATAGATGATAGATAGATGATAGATAGATAGATAGATAGATAGATAGATAGATAGATAGATAGATAGATAGATAGATAGTGTCAGGTCTTTGGTGCCCCTCCCGGTCCCCCGGCGTCGCCGTTGCCCCACCCGGGCACTCTGGGGCGTTCCCCGGAGGTCTCAGAAACAGGGGGGTGGGCACTGGGGCGATGCCGGGGGCTTGGAGCGGCTGGCAGGCGCCGGGGGGTCTCCTCCGCGCAGTCCCTGCCCGGGCTGGGCGGGACAGATAGATAGATAGATAGATAGATAGATAGATAGATAGATAGATAGATAGATAGATAGATAGATAGATAGATAGTGTCAGGTCTTTGGTGCCCCTCCCGGTCCCCCGGCGTCGCCGTTGCCCCACCTGGGCACTCTGGGGCGTTCCCCGGAGGTCTCAGAAACAGGGGGGTGGGCACTGGGGCGATGCCGGGGGCTTGGAGCGGCTGGCAGGCGCCGGGGGGTCTCCTCCGCGCAGTCCCTGCCCGGGCTGGGCGGGACAGATAGATAGATAGATAGATAGATAGATAGATAGATAGATAGATAGATAGATAGATAGATAGATAGATAGATAGATAGATAGATGATGGATGGACAGACAGACAGGCAGACAGATAGATGATAGATGGATGGATGGATGGATAGATGGATAGACAGACAGACAGGCAGACAGATGAGCATTATGGAATCAGCGAGCACAAAAGACCAATTCCATCAAGTCAACTGAACAGGGCTGGTGCCAGGGAACTTCATAATCTTAGCTACTATTGGACATGAGCTTCCATTTCCAACTGGGTTGCCAGCTTCTAGTTAGGACTTGGCAAAATTCCAGAATCACAACTGATTTCTAGATTGTTTTGAAGGTTGGACTCCATGCGTGGGAACCTCCACATTCAAAGGTAGTTAGGCTCAGCCTCTCTGCCCTGTTGTTGGACCTTCAGAGGGGCTACATGACCTTTGTGTGAGACAGGAGGCTGGACTAGATGGACCCTCTCTGGTCTGATCCAGCAGGACTCTTCTGATGTTCTTATTGAGGAAGGCCTCAGCCTTTTTGCCCTGTTGTTGGCCCTCCAGAGGAACTGGCCGGCCACTGTGTGAGAGAGGATGCTGGACTAGATGGACCCTCTCTGGTCTGATCCAGCAGGGCTCTTCTGATGTCCTTATGGGGGAAAGGCCTCAGCCTCTCTGCCCTGTTGTTGGCCCTCCAGAGGAACTGACTGGTCACTGTGGGAGACAGGATGCTGGACCAGTTTGACCCTCACTGGTCTGATCCAGCAGGGCTCTTCTGAGGTTCTTCTCAGGGCAAGACCTCAGTCTCTATGTCCTTTTGTTGGCCATCCAGAGGAGCTGGCTGGCCACTGTGGGAGATGGGAGGCTGGACTAGATGAAACCTCACTGGTCTGACCCAGCAGGGCTCTTCTGATGTTCTTCTCAGGGGAAGGCCTCAGCCTTTGTGCCCTGTTGTTGGCCCTCCAGAGGAACTGGTTGGCCACAGTGTGAGACAGGATAGTGGACTAGAGGGACACTCACTGGTCTGATCCAGCAGGACTCTTCTTATCGGGCAAGGCCTCGGGCTCTCTGCCCTGTTGTTGGCCCTCCAGAGGAACTGGTTGGCCACTGTGTGAGACAGGAGGCTGGACTGGATGGACCCTCACTGGTCTGATCCAGCAGGGCTCTTCTGATGTTCTTCTCAGGGAAAGGCTTCGGCCTCTCTGCCCTGTTGTTGGCCCTCCAGAGGAATTGGTTAGCCACTGTGTGAGACAGGAGGCTGGGCTGGATGGACCCTCCCTGGTCTGATCAAGCAGGGCTCTTCTGATGTTCTTCTCAGGGAAAGGCTTCGGCCTCTCTGCCCTGTTGTTGGGCCCTCCAGAGGAATTGGTTATCCACTGTGTGAGGACAGGAGGCTGGACTGGATGGACCCCTCACTGGTCTGATCCAGCAGGGCTCTTCTGATGTTCTTCTCAGGGAAAGGCCTCGGTCTCTCTGCCCTGTTGTTGGCCCTCCAGAGGAATTGGTTAGCCACTGTGTGAGACAGGAGGCTGGGCTGGATGGACCCTCACTGGTCTGATCCAGCAGGGCTCTTCTGATGTTCTTCTCAGGGGAAGGACCTCGGCCTCTCTGCCCTGTTGTTGGCCCTCCAGAGGAATTGGTTAGCCACTGTGTGAGACAGGAGGCTGGGCTGGATGGACCCTTACTGGTCTGATCCAGCAGGGCTCTTCTGATGTTCTTCTCAGGGAAAGGCTCGGTCTCTCTGCCCTGTTGTTGGCCCTCCAGAGGAATTGGTTAGCCACTGTGTGAGACAGGAGGCTGGGCTGGATGGACCCTCACTGGTCTGATCCAGCAGGGCTCTTCTGATGTTCTTCTCAGGGGAAGGCCTCGGCCTCTCTGCCCTGTTGTT
Source organism: Heteronotia binoei (assembly GCF_032191835.1). Taxonomy (NCBI): domain Eukaryota; kingdom Metazoa; phylum Chordata; class Lepidosauria; order Squamata; family Gekkonidae; genus Heteronotia; species Heteronotia binoei. The sequence goes on from NC_083231.1 coordinate 120,515,303, forward strand.
GGCCCTCCAGAGGAAACTGGTTGGCAGGAGACAGGAGGCTGGACTAGATGGACCCTCATTGGTCTGATCCAGCAGGGCTCTTCTGATGTTCTTCTCAGGGGAAGGCCTCGGCCCTCTCTGCCCTGTTGTTGGCCCTCCAGAGGAATTGGTTAGCCACTGTGTGAGACAGGAGGCTGGACTAAATGGACCCCCACTGGTCTGACCCAGCAGGGCTCTTCTGAGGTTCTTCTCAGGGGAAGGCCTCAGCCTCTGTGCCCTTTTGTTGGCCCACCAGAGGAACTGATTGGTACTGCATGAGACAGGATGTGGACTAGAGGGACCCTCACTTGTATGTTCCAGCAGGACTCTTAAGGAAAGCTCCTTCCCTGCCACACATTTTGTTTGTCTTTGAGATGCTACTAGACGTTTGCTCTTTCCTACTCCTACAGAGAGACTAACATGGCTACCCATCTTGATCTGTTTACGTTTTTAGATAAGCCACCATGACGTTCCGCACCAATTCCAATTTTGGCTACCTTTTAGATCCCAATTGAGGTGGGAGAATTTGCATTTTGCTTTCGATGCTTCTAGGGCTTAAGTCTTTTCTAGGAAATGAGTCGCATTCTGCAAAGGCGAGTGTTTATAGGAAAGGACAAAAATGCTAGGAAGAAGTTGAAGGCAGGAGGACAAGAAGAAGACCCAATAGGAGAGGGATCCCCAACCTCTGGGCCACGGCCCGGTCCATGGCCTGTTAGCAAACGGGCTGCGAATTATATCAGGGGTGGCCATCGGTAGCTCTCCAGATGTTTTTTGCCTACAGCTCCCATCAGCCCCAGCCATTGGCCATGCTGGCTGGGGCCGATGGGAGTTGTAGGCAAAAAACATCTGGAGAGCTACTGTTGGCCACCCCTGAATTAAAGAATTATTTCATTATATATTACAATGTTCCTTTACCACAGTGTAAGCTAACAACATCCATAATTGGGAATATCAACTAGTGTCCTGGCCGCACTGGTGGACCTCCTGATGGCACTTGGGTTTTCTTGGCCACTGTGTGACACAGAGGGTGTTTTCGCACTCACGTTCAGCCGGCGCGACCCCCCTCTTCACCGCGCAGGATCTGCGCGGATTTTGCACTAAATGCCGCGGAGCAGCCGGAAGAGCCGGAAACTCCCGTCACAAAAGCCGTGCAAACGGAAACTGCTTTTTGGCGGTTTACATTTGAGCGGCTTTTGCACCAGGAGTTTCCGGCGCAAAAGGCTGCTCCGCGGCATTTAGTACGAAATCCGCGCAGATCCTGCGCGGTGAAGAGGGGGGTCGCGCCGGCTGAAGGTGAGTGCGAAAACGCCCAATGTGTTGGACTGGATGGGCCATTGGCCTGATCTAACAGGGCTTCTCTTATGTTCTTATGTGACACAGAGTGTTGGACTGGATGGGCCACTGGCCTGATCCAACATGGCTTCTTTTATGTTCTTATGTGACACAGAGTGTTGGACTTGATAGGCCACTGGCCTGATCCAACAGGGCTTCTCTTATGTGACACAGAGTGTTGGACTGGATGGGCCACTGGCCTAATCCAACAGGGCTTCTCTTATGTTCTTATGTGACACAGAGTGTTGGACTGGATGGGCCATTGGCCTGATCCAACATGGCTTCTCTTATGTTCTTACGTGACACAGAGTGTTGGACTGGATGGGCCATTGGCCTGATCCAACATGACTTCTCTTATGTTCTTATGTGACACAGAGTGTTGGACTGGAGGGGCCATTGGCCTGATCCAACGTGGCTTCTCTTATGTTCTTATGTGACACAGAGTGTTGGACTGGATGGGCCATTGGCCTGATCCAACATGACTTCTCTTATGTTCTTATGTGACACAGAGTGTTGGACTGGATGGGCCATTGGCCTGATCCAACATGACTTCTCTTATGTTCTTATGTGACACAGAGTGTTGGACTGGATGGGCCATTGGCCTGATCCAACATGGCTTCTCTTATGTTCTTATGTGACACAGAGTGTTGGACTGGATGGGCCATTGGCCTGATCCAACATGACTTCTCTTATGTTCTTATGAGACACAGAGCATTGGACTGGATGGGCCATTGGCCTGATCCAACATGGCTTCTCTGATGTTTTTATGTGACACAGAGTGTTGGACTGGATGGGCCATTGGCGTGATCCAACATGGCTTCTCTCGTGTTCTTATATTGGGGTGAAATGAATTCAGGAAAATACACGTTCCATTGTTGGCAAGCAAATTCAAGAATTTCGCTTGATACTTTCCCCTGAAATTTGTTTCATCCTTCATCATCGGGAAGTCGGGTAGCATAAAGCCAACCATCCCCCAACATAAGAGATGTGTGGATTAAGTTGAAACGGTACCAAAAAAAAAAGAGAGAGACTGGTATGAAAACAGTTGGGGTGTTTGTTTTTGGTTTACCGCAATGCAGCCCCAGAAGTGTTCTAGCCTGCACCAAACTTCCCGGGCTGTAAACGTCTCTCACAAGCCGCGCAAGCTGTCATTAAAGGCATGTTTACATTAACAAGAGAAGCTGGGCTCACTGTCTGGCAGAGAAAATCACGGCAATTACCCACACAAATAGCTTTGCCTGTACTCTTCCCGCGGCCTTTCTTCATGAACAGTTAGGTACACAGAAATTAGAGGGGGGGGGGGAACCAGATCTTGGCCGAGGTTTGATGGCCGGAACTGGCCCGCGTCGCAAAGCTGTAAGGTGACTGGGGGACACGCCCGCCGAGGGCCCCGACGGACCAGCCTGGTAGATCGGAGCTTGGCTCACTGCGCCCCCAGGTTGGCTGGTCAGAGGGGGGAACTGCAGGCCATGCTGGTCGGGACTACCAGCTGTAGCCCTTGTTCGTCTGGGAGATCAGGTGACACAAGAGGGCCAATCAGCTGTTACTGATTGTAGAGTGGCCAACGGGGGGGGGGGGAGGGTGAAATTTTTGAGGATTTGGGGGTGGAGCCAAAGGAGGGTAGAATTCGGAGGAGGGGAGTTCAGCAGGGATATGATCCCAGAGTGTGAACTCTCCAAAGCACCATCTTCTCCAAGGGAACTCATCTCTGTGGTCTGGAGGTTGTGCAGTTTCCAAGAAAACTCCCGTCCCCTCCTAGAAGTTGGCCGCTCTCCTGGATTAATACACCCAGAGCCGGTTTGGTGTAGTGGTTAAGTGTGCGGACTCTTATCTGGGAGAACCGGGTTTGATTCACCACTCCTCCACTTGCACCTGCTGGAATGGCCTTGGGTCAGCCGTAGCTCTGGCAGAGGTTGTCCTTGAAAGGGCAGCTGCTGTGAGAGCCCTCTCAGCCCCACTCACCTCACAGGGTGTCTGTTGTGGGGGAGGAAGGGAAAGGAGATTGTGAGCCGCTCACCTCACAGGGTGTCTGTTGTGGGGGAGGAAGGGAAAGGAGATTGTGAGTGGGGAATCAAACCCGGTTCTCCCAGATAAGAGAGCTCTGGCTGACCCAAGGCCATTCCAGCAGCTGCAAGTGGAGGAGGGGGGAATCAAACCCGGTTCTCCCAGATAAGAGAGCTCTGGCTGACCCAAGGCCATTCCAGCAGCTGCAAGTGGAGGAGGGGGGAATCAAACCCGGTTCTCCCAGATAAGAGAGCTCTGGCTGACCCAAGGCCATTCCAGCAGCTGCAAGTGGAGGAGGGGGGAATCAAACCCGGTTCTCTTAGATAAGAGAGCTCTGGCTGACCCAAGGCCATTCCAGCAGCTGCAAGTGGAGGAGGGGGGAATCCAACTCGGTTTTCCCAGATAAGAGAGCTATGGCTGACCCAAGGCCATTCCAGCAGCTGCAAGTGGAGGAGTGGGGGAATCCAACCCGGTTCTCCCAGATAAGAGAGCTCTGGCTGACCCAAGGCCATTCCAGCAGCTGCAAGTGGAGGAGTGGGGGAATCCAACCCGGTTCTCCCAGATAAGAGAGCTCTGGCTGACCCAAGGCCATTCCAGCAGCTGCAAGTGGAGGAGGGGGGAATCAAACCCGGTTCTCCCAGATAAGAGAGCTATGGCTGACCCAAGGCCATTCCAGCAGCTGCAAGTGGAGGAGGGGGGAATCAAACCCGGTTCTCTTAGATAAGAGAGCTCTGGCTGACCCAAGGCCATTCCAGCAGCTGCAAGTGGAGGAGGGGGGAATCCAACTCGGTTCTCCCAGATAAGAGAGCTCTGGCTGACCCAAGGCCATTCCAGCAGCTGCAAGTGGAGGAGTGGGGGAATCCAACCCGGTTCTCCCAGATAAGAGAGCTCTGGCTGACCCAAGGCCATTCCAGCAGCTGCAAGTGGAGGAGTAGGGAATCAAACCCGTGGGGAAGGTGGAATCTATGGCAAAGTACTCCACTGAGGTCCTCCCCGGTTCTCCCAGAAAAGAATCCGTGCAGTTAACCACTACACCAAAATGGCTGTCAGAGTCTCTGTCTGCCCTCTCTGTCTGCATCAGTTGCCTAACAGCCATATTCAGGCCTGAGCATCTCACCAAGTTAGGGCTGAAGTCCCGCTGGCCCTATGAGTGTCCAGGCGAACTTGGATCACAAACAATACGGGTTTCCTCCTTATGTAATAATATGATTTATCACTACTCCAGAATTTTTAAGATTGCCTCCTTCCCCGGCACCCCAAGCCTGTGTCAAGAATTATAGAATCACAGAGTTGGAAGGGACCTCCAGGGTCATCTAGTCCAACCCCCTGCACAATGCAGGAAATTCACAAACCCCTCCCCCTACATTCACAGGATCAGCATTGCTGTCAGATGGCCATCCAGCCTCTGTTTCAAAACCTCCAAGGAAGGAGAGCCCACCACCTCCCAGGGAGGAAGCCTGTTCCACTGAGGAATTGCTCTAACTGTTCCACTCAACGCACAGCCGCCAAGAAGGTCAGAGCGCCTGCTCCGGCTGCAACGCCACTGAGGATGTTCTCCGCAGCTGAGAACGAAACGTCTGGAAGGAAAACTTTCTCCAGTAGAACACAGCACTTGAGCCCGAAAGATTCTACGAACCCTAATGGTCAGGAAGTTCTTCCTAATAGAATCCTAGAGTTGGAAGGAACCTCCAGGGCCATCTAGTCCAACCCCCTGCACAATGCAGGAAACCCACAAACATCTCCCCCTAAATTCACAGGATCTTCATTGCTGTCAGATGGCCCTCCAGCCTCTGTTTCAAAACCTCCAAGGAAGGAGAGCCCACCACCTCCCGAGGAGGAAGCCTGTTCCACTGTGGAACCACTCTAACGGTCAGGAAGTTCTTTCTAATGTTGAGCCAGAAACTCTCGATTTAATCGCAACCCATTGGTTCCAGTCCTGCCTTCTGGAGCCACAGAAAACAATTCCACACCATCCTCTCTAGGACAGCCCTTTAAGTACCGTACTTGAAGATGGTGATCATAGAGTATGATCCAGGCTGTGAAGCTCTCTCTCTCTCTGTGTCTACGGTTCAGGTTTTTTGTGAGGTAACAGTGGGGAAGGAGAATTCCTTGGAGAGAAGGCAGCATAAAAATATGAGGGGTTGGGTAACCTAAAACCATGTTTTTAAAAGTATGTCAGTTAGAAGGGAATCAAGGGTTTGCCAATATTCAACATTTCACCCAAACGGCAGTTCTGATTTAGTGAGTCGTTCGAATTCCTCTGACAAACGTTATGTGATACTTACGATCAGACCCACCAAAATCGTGACAGATTTGTGCACATCACAAAACCACCCGCATCCGGTTCATTATACCCCAGATTGAATGGATGAATCTGAAAATAGGGTTGCCAACCTCAGGGGGGTGGCTGGAGGCCTCTTGGAATTACAATAGATCTCCAGACAACAGAGGTCAATTCCCCTGGAGAACATGGCCGCTTTGTAAGGTGGACTGTATGGCTTTATACCCCGTTGTAGTCACTCCTCTCCCCAAATCATATCCTTTTCATGCTGCACCCTACAGATCTTCAGGTATTTCCCAACTTGGGGTTGGCATCTCCAAATATATACAGGAACGCAGTTCTGGCTGGCTTGCCACCAAGGGGTGTGGCCTAATATGCAAATGAGTTCCTCCTGGGCTTCTACCAAAAAGAAGAAGAAGAAGATGATGATGATATTGAATTCATATCCCGCCCTCCACTCTGAATCTCAGAGCGCCTCACAATTCTTTTATCTCCCTCCCCCACAACAGACACCCTGTGAGGTGGGTGGGACTGAGAGGACTCTCACAGCAGCTGCCCTTTCAAGGACAACTCCTGCAAGAGCTATGGCTGACCCAAGGCCATTCCAGCAACTGCAAGTGGAGGAGTGGGGAATCCAACCCGGTTCTCCCAGATAAGAGAGCTCTGGCTGACCCAAGGCCATTCCAGCAACTGCAAGTGGGGGAGTGGGGATCAAACCCGGTTCTCCCAGATAAGAGAGCTCTGGATGACCCAAGGCCATTCCAGCAGCTGCAAGTGAAGGAGTGGGGAGTCAAACCCAGTTCTTCCAGATAAGAGAGCTATGGCTGACCCAAGGCCATTCCAGCAGCTGCAAGTGGAGGAGTGGGGAATCCAACCCGGCTCTCCCAGATAAGAGAGCTCTGGCTGACCCAAGGCCATTCCAGCAGCTGCAATTGGAGGAGTGGGGAATCAAACCCAGTTCTCCCAGATAAGAGAGCTCTGGCTGACCCAAGGCCATTCCAGCAGCTGCAAGTGGAGGAGTGGGGAATCCAACCCGGTTCTCCTAGATAAGAGAGCTATGGCTGACCCAAGGCCATTCTAGCAGCTGCAAGTGGAGGAGTGGGGAATCCAACCCGGTTCTCCCAGGTAAGAGAGCTCTGGCTGACCCAAGGCCATTCCAGCAGCTGCAATTGGAGGAGTGGGGAATCAAACCTGGTTCTCCCAGATAAGAGAGCTATGGCTGACCCAAGTCCATTCCAGCAGCTGCAAGTGGAGGAGTGGGGAAACCAACCCAGTTCTCCCAGATAAGAGTCCGCCCACTTCACCACTACACCAAACTGGCTCCGTGTATGAAGCGATGGTGACATCAGGGGATGTGGCCTAATATGCAAATTAGTTCCTGCTGGGCTTTCTTTCTTTCTTTCTTTCTTTCTTTCTTTCTTTCTTTCTTTCTTTCTTTCTTTCTTTCTTTCTTTCTTTCTTTCTTTCTTTCTTTCTTTCCAAACAGCCTGTTTTCATTCAGGTTTTTCATTTTCTGGTGCTAGGTGCTTCAGTTTGCCCAGACATTCTGACAGCTGCATAATATTGCTTTGTTCAATTTTTGGATTGTGTTGAAGCTGTTTCACTGTGTTTTATGCTGTTCTTTTATACTGCTGTTTAATTCATTTTAATGGTTTCTCGATGTATCTTAGAGCTTTCTTCTCCCCCCCCCCCATTTTTATCAATTTATTGTTATAACAATGACACGCACAAAAATAAAACAAAACACATACAGTATACACTGGAGAATCAGGATCAAACTAATTTACATACATCATATTCCATCATCTGTTTCAAGGACTTACATTTCATAAACTAGTTTTAGAGCTTTCTTACTGATATCCTTGCAAGTTTTCTTTGGGGAGGGGAACGCTTTATGGCAAACATGCTCAATCCAGGTAGATAGCCGCATGTGTTGAATTAATTTGTATTGACTTCAGCAGGCTGGCATTTAATAACGAGGCTTGCAAATTAACAGCATCACTCGATGAAAGAAACTCTAGTTGATCCATCATTGGTCATCCAGTTGATTAATTGGTTCATTAGTTGATTAAGCTGGCAAATATTTGCATGTGAATCGATCCCACTTTCCTAATGAAAATTGATCTTTCCATGGTTAAGCGTGTTTCCCAGAAGTGGTCACGGTGTGGCTTTCCTTTGTATTTTTAGGGAAACGGGACGTTTAAATGAAAACAGAAAGTAAAATATTTTCTTTAATTCATGTCTCTCCTGCCTTTCTCTCCGGTGGGGACCCAAACTGGCTGACACTGGTTCCCTTCTCTGTTTTGTCCTCAAAACACTGCCCCCGTGAGGTAGGTTAAGTTGAGAGTGGATGAGGCCCAAGGTCTTTTGCCTTTTTCCGTCTTAGACGGGTGAAGCAGTTGGTTCCCTTCCTCGAGCGCGGTGACTTGGCAACCTTGATCCATGCAACGGTCACCTCGAGATTGGACTACTGGAATGCCCTCTACATGGGGCTGCCCCTGTCTGGAACCCGGAAACTGCAGCTAGTGCAGAACGCAGCGGCCAGGCTGTTATTGGGGCTCCCCATGTGGGAGCACATACAGCCGGGGCTGCGGGAACTGCACTGGCTGCCAATAGTATACCGGATTTCCTACAAGGTGCTGGTTATTACCTTTAAGCCCTATATGGCTGAGGACCTGCTTACCTTAGGGACCGTCTCTCCCCACACCTTCCCCAGAGGGTACTTAGATCTGGGACGAAATATCTATTAGCGATTCCCAGGCCAAGAGAAACTAGACTACAGTCCACCAGAGAGCGGGGCCTTCTCAATTGCTGCCCCCTATCGGTGGGATCAACTGCCAGAAGAAGCTAGGGCCTCGCTGTCAAGCATGCAGTTTCAATGACGAGTCAGGTTTGATACAAAACCACGTTTATTGATAGACTGATACTTTCAGTGTAACAGATTCTTGAGAGTGATGCTACAGATACATTGATACAATACTTTTAAGGCCTACTTCCAAAGGATTCCAAAAGGTGGGGGCGAGGGGTAGCTCTCACACATAAACTATCATAAACGTCTGCATTCTCATAGCGTTATCAGGACTCCGTCCTTGCTTTCCCCAGATGTGCCACACTCCCTAACAGGAATGTATTGGAAGGTGCTGATTACTCTTTCTCAAGTTAGTTTCGTTTCTCTCTACTTCTGCTTTGCAAGCAATAAAGCAAGAAGGGGGAGGGGGAAAGAATAACAGAGTTAATAGACCTTGGTCCTCCATGATATTTCACAGGCCAGCTTTATGGAGGACCCTAAAACAATCAATTACCAGTGGAATTCTACCATGCTTGACACTTGCGGGGCCTCGCCCAGTTCCGCAAGGCCTGTGAGACCACTCTGTTCTGGCAGGCCTTTAATCTGACATCGAAGGACAGATATGGGGTGGCTGAGATACATCGAATATAAACTGAATGCCATCTGAAGCGAGAAAACATCCGATACAATTAGCACCGGACTGTTTTAGTTGTCCTTAACCGTTTTAACTGTTTAACTTGTTGTATTGTTTAACTGTTAAATTGTTCCTCTTTTGCTGGTTGTGAGCCGCCCTGAGCCTGCTTCGGCGGGGATATAAATCCAGTAAACCTGAAACCCAGGAGGCTTCTGTGGCAGAGTGGGGATTCCAACATGGGTTTCCCAGACAGGGTTGCCAAGTCCCTCTGCCGCTGTGGTGGGGAACTGTTCTCTCCTGTGTGCAAATTGTGCGCGCCATGATGACGTCACCTGCAAGTGAAATCAGCACACTGGGGGCATTGTACCAGGGACACTCTAGGAGGTTTACGAGATAATGCATGGGATGGAGAAAGTAGAGAAAGAGGTACTTTTCTCCCTTTCTCACAATACAAGAATTTGTGGGCATTCGATGAAATTGCTGAGCAGGCAGGTTAGAACGGATAAAAGGAAGTACTTCTTCACCCAAAGGGTGGCAATTGGGGGAGAGGTGTCCCAGAGGCGCCTACTTAATTGTGGGGTGCCCCAAGGGGCAGTCCTCTCCCCGATGCTGTTTAACATCTTCATGCACCCCCTTGCCCAGATTGCCCGGAGGTACGGGCTGGGTTGTCACCAGTATGCTGATGACACCCAGCTCTATCTACTGATGGGCGACTGGACTGGAGACATCCCTGAAAACCTGGACTGAGCGTTGCAAGCCGTGGCAGGATGGATCAAGTCGAGTGGGCTGAAGTTGAATCCAGCGAAGACAGAGGTCCTTTGCATGGGCCGCGGTGGACCAGGGGAGGAGATCTCCCTACTAGCCTTTGACGGTGCGTCACTGATACCAGTGCGCAGGGTCAAGAGCTTGGGAGTGCTACTGGAACCTCCTTTGACAATGGAGGCACAGATAGCTGCCACTGCCAAAGCCGCCTTTTTCCATCTGAGGAGGGCGAAGCAGTTGGCCCCTTTCCTGGAACACGGCGACCTAGCAACAGTGATCCATGCAACGGTCACCTCGAGGTTGGACTACTGTAATGCCCTCTACATGGGGCTGCCCCTGTACCGAACTCAGAAACTGCAGCTGGTGCAGAATGCAGCGGCCAGTCTGTTAGTGGGACTACCACGGTGGGAGCACGTGCAGCCTAGGTTGCGGGAGCTGCACTGGCTGCCAATTGTGTTCCGAGTTCGTTACAAGGTGCTGGTTATTACCTTTAAAGCCCTATATGGCCGAGGACCTGCCTACCTTAGGGACCGCCTCTCTCCATATATCCCCCAGAGAGCACTTAGATCTAGCTCCCAAAATCTCTTAAAAATCCCTGGACCAAGAGAGGCCAAATTGAAAACAACTCGAGAGCAGGCCTTCTCAGTAATGGCTCCTCACTGGTGGAACCAATTACCAGTGGAGGTTCGAGCCCGGCGGGACTACAATCAGGGCCTGTAAAACCACCCTTTTTCAAATGGCCTTTCAAGACTGAATCTTGAAATGACATCCAGCCATCTGACATACATCCGATAGGTTTTGTACTATAGCACCTTAATTGTAAGTGTAATAGTTTTTATTTATTTATTTATTTTATGGATTTTAATGTATTTTACTGTATAATGTATTGTAATCATGGTATTTTACATGTCTGTGAGCCGCCCTGAGCCTGCTTCGGCGGGGAGGGCGGGATACAAATAAAATTATTATTATTATTATTTATTATATTAACATGTGGAATTCACTGCCACAGGAGGTGGTGGCGGCCACAAGCATGGCCACCTTCAAGAGGGATTTAGATAAAAATATGGAGCAGGGGTCCATCAGTGGTTATTAGCCACAGTATGTATATATATATGTGTGTGTGTGTGTGTGTGTGTGTGTGTGGCCACTGTGTGACACAGAGTGTTGGACTGGAGGGGCCATTGGCCTGATCCAACAGGGCTTCTCTTATGTTCTTATGTGACACAGAGTGTTCGACTGGAGGGGCCACTGGCCTGATCCAACATTGCTTCTCTTATGTTCTTATGAGACACAGAGTGTTCAACTGGAGGGGCCACTGGCCTGATCCAACATGGCTTCTCTTATGTTCTTATGAGACACAGAGTGTTCAACTGGAGGGGCCACTGGCCTGATCCAACAGGGCTTCTCTTATGTTCTTATGTAACACAGAGTGTTGGACTGGAGGGGCCATTGGCCTGATCCAACAGGGCTTCTCTTATGTTCTTATGTGACACAGAGTGTTGGACTGGATGGGCCACTGGCCTGATCCAACAGGGCTTCTCTTATGTTCTTATGTGACACAGAGTGTTGGACTGGAGGGGCCATTGGCCTGATCCAACAGGGCTTCTCTTATGTTCTTATGTGACACAGAGTGTTGGACTGGATGGGGCACTGGCCTGATCCAACAGGGCTTCTCTTATGTTCTTATGAGACACAGCGTGTTGGACTGGAAGGTCCACTGGCCTGGTCCAACATGGCTTCACTTATGTTCTTATGTGACACAGAGTGTTGGACTGGAGGGGCCACTGGCCTGATCCAACATGGCTTCTCTTATGTTCTTATGTGATACAGAGTGTTGGACTGGATGGGCCATTGGTCTGATCCTACATGGCTTCTCTTATGTTCTTATGTGACACAGAGTGTTGGACTGGTTGGGCCTCTGGCCTGATCCAACATGGCTTCTCTTATGTTCTTATGACTCATGATAAAACTCAATGGTACCATAGAGTGGTACCATTTTTATATATTACCATGATTCCTAGAGCGTGGTGCCGGGGTGCTCTAGGATTCTGGATAAAACTCTATGGTATCATAGGTTTAACATTGTTCCTAGAGCATCCCCGGTGTGACATCTCTGGTACGATGATGTCCCTTGTGGGTGATGTCAGGGGCTGGAATCCCCTGCCAGTAGGAGTGCTTGGCAAGTTCTATTTCCAGATCCTAGGCCACATGATCCAACCGTAGAATCGTAGCGTTGGAAGGGACCTCCAGGGTCATCTAGTCCAACCCCTGTCAGTAAATGCACAGAATCACAGAACTGAGTCATCGACGAAGAAAAAATGTAGTAAGTATTGATGATTAACGTTTTCTGATTTCAATATCCTAGACTTGCCAATCCCCAGGTTCCAGCGGGGGACTTCAGGTAGAGCCAGGAGACTTTGGGGGTGGAGCAGGGAGCTACGCATCTTCTTCCACTCCCTGGTCCTAAGGATGCTCGACTGGCTTCAACGAGGGCCAGGGCCTTTTTAATTCTGGCCCCTACCTGGTGAAATGAGCTCCCGCTGGAGATCCATGCCCTGCAGGACTTGTCCAGATTTCACAGGGCATGCAAGATGGAACTCTTCTGCCAGACTTTTAACTGTTCCAAACTCTCCTGGCTCCACCCCCCAAATCCTCAGATATTTCTTGAATTGGACTTGGCAACCCTAGAAAGTGAGCTTGATCATCTGGAGTTCAATTGTAATAGTGGGAGATTTCCAGGTACCACCTGGAGGTTGGTAACCCTTAGGGCTTTTAGCAGGAACTCCTTTACATAATAGGCCAAACCCCCAGATGTAGCTAATCCTCCAAGAGCTTACAGTAATCCCTGTAAGAAGAGCCCTGTAAGCGCTTGGAGGATTGGCTACACCATGGGGGTGTGGCCTAATACGCAAAGGAGTTCCTGCTACAGAAAAAGCCTTGATTAGGCCACACCCCCTGATGTAGCCAATCCTCCAAGAGCTTACAGTAGGCCCTGTAAGAAGAGCCCTGTAAGCCCTTGGAAGATTTGCTACACCGTGAGGGTGTGGCCTAATATGCAAAGGAGTTCCTGCTTCAGAAAAAGCCTTGATTAGGCCACACCCCCTGATGTAGCCAATCCTCCAAGAGCTTACAATAGGCCCTGTAAGCCCTTGGAAGATTGGCTACACCGTGAGGGTGTGGCCTAATATGCAAAGGTGTTCCTGCTGCAGTAAAAGCCCTAGTAACCCTACAACGAGCCAGCTCCCTCCTGGAATGTTTCCGTCTGTGACCAAGTCTCCATTTGCAAAAAAAAATAAATTCCCTCACCCCGATCACCGTGGTTCCCCTCCTCAGGGAGCCGCTCTGACGGGAGCCCTCGTGATATTCCCTCTAAAGGTCACACCATCCACTGAGATGGTTTCCCTTCTATCTACTTATCGTCTCTGCGCCGCCACCAGCTTAAAGAGGAACTCGGCACGCTAAATTAAAGTTTAACAGTGTGTTATTCTGCGATAAGCGCGTTTCTGTGCGTCTAAGACACTCGGCGTTTCCTTGAAATTGTCGATAACGGCTCAGGCCTCTTTGGCAAGAAAGGGAAGCATTCACGGCCGCCGCCATAAAGGCACCTTCCCTCGCTGCGCCGATAGGGCGCGCAGGCCGATTCCACAGGCAACAATTGATGTGCGCCTCACGCACGTCCCGAGTTTGCCTAATTCAGCATGTGCTTTGAAAGGCGTTTCGCCCCCACGCTTTTCGAATCACATTGGCCATGCTTGGATTTTGTCCTTCTGCAAGGGTTTGGCTGGGAAGCAGCTCGGCCGCAGGAACCAGGCTGATCTGCGGCTGTCTGACAACTCAAAGAGCCCCGCGGTGCAGAGCGGTAAAGCTGCAGTACTGCAGTCCGAGCTCTCTGCTCATGACCTGAGTTCGATCCCGGTGGAAGCTGGGTTCAGGTAGCTGGCTCTAGGTCGACTCAGCTTGCTGGGGAGAAAGTGTAGATGACTGGGGAAGAAGAACTGCAGATTTATACCCTGCCTTTCTCTCTGAATCAGAGATTCAGAGCAGCTTACAATCTCCTATATCTTTTCCCCCCACAACAGACACCCTGTGAGGTGGGTGGGGCTGAGAGGGCTCTCACAGCAGCTGCCCTTTCAAGGACAACCTCTGCCAGAGCTATGGCTGACCCAAGGCAATGGCAAAGAACCCTGTAAAAAAGTCTGCCGTGAAAATGTCGTGATGCAACGTCACCCCGGAGTCACATCGACAGGAGACCACCTTTACCTTTTTGCAACTCATTTCAGGATAGGTCGGTGCTTGTGTCACTTCTTTGTGGTGCACAACGCACGTCCAGACAATGACGAAATGATTTCACAAGACAAGAACTCATGGGCGCTCAATGAAATTGCAGAGCGGTCGGGTTCGAACTGATAAAAAGAAGTCCTTCTCTACCCAAAGGGTGATTAATATGTGGAACTCACTGCCACAGGAGGTGGCGGCGGCTACAAGCATAGCCAGCTTCAAGAGGGGACTGGATAAAAATATGGAGCAGAGGTCCATCAGTGGCTATTAGCCACAAGGTCGATCAGGGGTGGCCAAATTGTGGCTCAGGAGCCACGTGTGGCTCTTTCAGACATATCGTGTGGCTCTTGAAGTTCCCACCGACCTGTCGGCTAGTTTGGAGAAGGCATTTGTCTCTTTTAATCACTTCTCCGGGCTAAGCCAACTGGCAGCTTACAGAATGCATTTAAAGTTAATGTTGCTTTCTTTCCACCTCTCCCTCCCTCTCCATCTATTTTCCTTCCTTCCTTCCTTCTTTCCTTCCTGTTCGGTGTAGTGGCTAAGTGTGCGGACTCTTACTTGGAAGAACCAGGTTTGATTCCCCACTCCTCCACTTGCAGCTGCTGGAATGGCCTTGGGTCAGCTCTTGTAGTTGTCCTTGAAAGGGCAGCTTCTGGGAGAGCTCTCTCAGCCCCACCCACCTCACAGGGCGTCTGTTGTAGAGAAGGAAGGTAAAGGTGATTGTGAGTCACTCTGAGACTCTGAGATTCAAAGTGAAGGGCAGGATAGAAATCCAATATCCTCCTCCTCCTCCTCTTCTTCTTCTTCTTCTTCTTCTTCTTCTTCTTCTTCTTCTTCTTCTTCTTCTTCTTCTTCGTGGAGGGCTCACCTAATAGGGATGTTGTGAGGATGAACTAGAGTAGGCGAAAACCATTAATTCTCTCTTGAGCTCCTTGGAGGAAGGAGGCCTTTGTAGAGTGGCCAATCCCGAATTATGATACTCATATAAAATTTTTTTGGAGGGGGGGGCGTGTATGGAGATTGGATAAATTTGCCGGCTCCAGGCTGGGAAATTCCTGGAGATTGGGGGGAGTAGGGTTCTACCTGGCAGCCAGCGGAGGGATCTTTTGTCCTGTCCGGGAGTGTATTTTGCACGTGGGAAGTCCATGCAGCGTGGTGACGTCACCCAGAAGTGATGTCATCCCATCACCAACATCCGCAGTGATGCTCTAGTTACTCGGCAAAACTCTATGGTTCGTAGCCCATTTTACCATAGAGGTTGGCCTGAAACCTAGAGTGTCACCACACAATGTCAGTGATGGAAAGGATGACATCTCTTCCAGGCAACATTGTCCCATTGACTTTCGGGCCAGTTGGCCGGCAGCGGGGAAGTGTTTCACAAAAGTTGGGGGGGGAGTTCCCCACCCCTGGTAGGGTCTGGCAACCCTATTTGGGGGGAATGGGAATGGTGGGGTTTGGGAAAGAGAGAGCAACTTCCCCTCGCGAGGAAGTTTTAACAAACCTGCGTCTCCTCGTCCTTGACCCCAGTCCAGCCAGGTCAAGGCTTCTTTTCCTCTTGTCTCCCTGAAGCCCCTTCCTGTAACCGTCTAGCAAAAAGTAATAGAATCATAGAGTTGGAAGGAACCTCCAGGGCCATCTAGTCCAACCCCCTGCACAATGCAGGAAACTCACAAATACCTCCCCCTAAATTCACAGGATCTTCATTGCTGTCAGATGGCCATCTAGCCTCTGTTTAAAAACCATAAAGGAAGGAGAGCCTACCACCTCCCAAGAAAGCCTGTTCCACTGAGGAATTGCTCTAACGGTCAGGAAGTTCTTCCTAATGTTGAGCCAGAAACACTTTTGATTTAATTTCAACCCACTGGTTCTGGTCCAACTTTCTGGGGCCACTGAAAACAATTCCACATCATCCTCTATGTAACAGCCCTTCAAGTCCTTGAAGATGGTGATCCTATCACCTCTCAGCTGCCTCCTCTCCAGGCTAAACATCCCCAGCTCCGTCAACCTTTCTTCACAGGACTTGGTCTCCCTCACCATCTTCGTCGCCCTCCTCTGGACCTGCTCCAGCTTGTCTATATCCTTCTTACAATGTGGTGTCCAAAACTGAACACAATACTCCAGGTGAGGTCTTACCAGAGCAGAGTAAAGCGATACCATCACATCACGTGATCTGGACACTATACTTCTGTTGATACAGCCCAAAATTGCATTTGCCTTTTTAGCCACCGCATCACACTGCTGACTCATGTTCAGCGTATGATCCACTAAGACCCCGAGAGCCTTTTCGCACATACTACTGCTAAGACAAGTCTCCCCCATCCTACAACCATGCATTGGGTTTTTCCTACCTAAATGCAGAACTTTACATTTATCCCTGTTAAAATTCATTGTATTGGTTTCAGCCCAGTTCCCCAGCCTGTCAAGATCATCCTGTATCCCGTTTCTGTCTTCTACTTGTCTGCATCCTCGCTTTTCTTCTTTTCTCTCGTTTTTTTCCGTCATCCCTCGTTCGGTTTCCGTTTCCGAATCCTCACCCCCCCCTTCCCGTAAATTATAGCTTTAATCCAGTGGCACTAATTGATCAAACAACACAGGACTTTAGGTGTGTTTTTTGAATTATTCATTTTATTGCTACACTTCATTTCCAATTCATTTACTGCGCTGACGCTTCAATGTTACCCAAGAGTGAATCTTCATTTTCATCCCTGCGCTCGTAACCGGAGTTTCATAGCCCCGAGAAGGGGAGGAAAAAAAATAATAAAAAAAGGAAAAGAACCCTCAAGTCTTTATGAAAGTGAAATAAAAAAAATTAAATCTTAGCCAAAGATCCCTTCTCCTGATGCGCGCCCATTAATTAATTATTTATGGCCCCCGGTAATGGCCCATTTGCAGAGTGTGCGATGTCGCGCTGCAGAACTGTATAAACTTTTAACGGGTCCTCAGCTCTGCGCTGGAAAGCCTGTGGACTGTAAATCTCAGATCTAATAAGGGGAAAATATCGAGGCGGGGAAGGGAGGGGGGGTGCCACCAGGAGACGCCTTGCTCCTCAGACCTGGGCCCGTTTCACACCTGACACGGTGGACGACCCAGGTTTCACATGGAGCATTCGCACTACCCATTGCGCTTCCTTCTTAAATATTTTAAATGACATTTTTTTTTCTTTTGCAAATGTCGGTTCCCGGACTGCTTTATCAAAGAAGCGAACAGCGTGAAGAAGTGGGAAGGGGGGGAGGATTGAGCCCTTCCTTTTCTACCATTTTTTTCCGTCCCTTTCTTTGCACATTGGGGCCAAAAATCCCAGCTACAAATACAAGTTGATGGGGTGTGAACTGGCAGAGACTGACCAAGAGAAAGATCTTGGGGTCGTGGTAGATAACTCACTGAAAATGTCAAGACAGTGTGCGATTGCAATAAAAAAAAGGCCAACGCCATGCTGGGAATTATTAGGAATGGAATTGAAAACAAATCAGCCGGTATCATAATGCCCCTGTATAAATCGATGGTGCGGTCTCATTTGGAATACTGTGTGCAATTCTGGTCACCGCACCTCAAGGATATTATAGCATTGGAAAAAGTCCAGAAAAGGGCAACTAGAATGATTAAAGGGTTGGAACACTTTCCCTATGAAGAAAGGTTAAAACGCTTGGGGCTCTTTAGCTTGGAGAAACGTCGACTGCGGGGTGACATGATAGAGGTTTACAAGATTATGCATGGGATGGAGAAAGTAGAGAAAGAAGTACTTTTCTCCCTTTCTCACAATACAAGAACTTGTGGGCATTCGATGAAATTGCTGAGCAGTCGGGTTAGAACGGATAAAAGGAAGTACTTCTTCACCCAAAGGATGATTAACGTGGAATTCACTGCCACAGGAGGTGGTGGCAGCTACAAGTATAGCCAGCTTCAAGAGGGGGTTAGATAAAAATATGGAGCAGAGGTCTATCAGTGGCTATTAGCCACAGTGTGTATATATATATATGTGTGTGTGTGTATATATATATATATATATATATATATATATATATATATACATACACACACACACACACACACAATTTTTTTGGCCACTGTGTGACACAGAGTGTTGGACTGAATGGGCCATTGGCCTGATCCAACATGGCTTCTCTTAGGTTCTTACTTATTTGTTGTTGACCAGTTGCACACTCAAGTCCGACTCTTTGCGACCCCATGGGCCAAGTCACGCCAGGCCCTCCTGTCTTCCACCATCCTCCGAAGTCTGCTCAAATTGGTGTTAGTTACATCAGTAACACTGTCCAGACATCTCCTCTTTTGCTGCCCCCTTCTTCTTTTGCCTTCTGTCTTTCCCAGCATCAGGGTCTTCTCCAGGGAGTGCTCCCTTCTCATTTGGTGGCCAAAGTATTGGAGCTTCAGCTTCAGTATCTGACCTTCCAGGGAACAGTCTGGGTTGATTTCCCTTAGGACTGACTGATTGGATCTTCTTGCAGTCCAAGGGACTCTCAAGAGTCTTCTCCAGTACCACAGCTCAAAAGCATCTATTCTTCTGCGCTCAGCCTTCCTTATGGTCCAGCTCTCACAGTTGTACATTGCTACTGGGAATACCATTGCTTTGACTATACGGACTTTTATTGGCAGGGTGATATCTTTCCCAGCATCAGGGTCTTCTCCAGGGAGTGCTCCCTTCTCATTTGGTGGCCAAAGTATTGGAGCTTCAGCTTCAGTATCTGACCTTCCAGGGAACAGTCTGGATTGATTTCCCTAAGGACTGACTAGTTTGATCTTCTTGCAGTCGAAGGGACTCTCAAGAGTCTTCTCCAGCACCACAGCTCAAAAGCATCTATTCTTCTGCACTTGGCCTTCCTTATGATCAAACTCTCACAGCCATACATTACTACTGGGAATACCATCGCTTTGACTATTGGAAATGTAAAACAGAGGTTCTGAGCTCCTTCCCTGACCTTCCCACAGACATGTTGTTCTGTAGGCTTGTCCCACCCTCATTCAGCCTGGCTCAAAGATTTAAAGGTACACAAACCTTTTCAGAAGCAAGCTGTTCTCAGCATCTTCTTAAGCCTTCTGAGGTTTGAAGGCACTTGGAGGCTGTTGGGGAGACGCTCCCTCCTGCCGGCCAGCTGACCAGGGGCAGGAAAGAGCCTGCCCAGCCAGGAAATCCCCCCACTGGGACCTGGGGATTGGCAAGCCTAGAAACACACTTCTGCTTGTAGGTTTGAAAGGAAGGAAAGGGAATGGTCCCCTGTGAAAGCACCAGTCGTTTCCAACTCTGGGGTGACGTTGCTTTCACAATGTTTTCACGGCAGACTTTTTACGGGGTGGTTTGCCATTGCCTTCCCCAGTCGCCTACACTTTCCCCCCCAGCAAGCTGGGTGCTCATTTGACCGACCTCGGAAGGATGGAAGGCTGAGTCAGCCTCAAGCCGGCTACATGAACCCAGCTTCCGCTGGGATTGAACTCATAGAATCATAGAGTTGGAAGGGACTTCCAGGATTATCTAGTCCAACTCAGGTTTCTGCGCCATGGGTCTGCTATAAATAAAGGTAAAGGTAGTCCCCTGTGCAAGCACCAGTCATTTCTGACTCTGGGGTAACGTCGCATCATTACGTTTTCACGGCAGACTTTTTTACGGAGTGGTTTGTCCTTGACTTCCCCAGTCTTCTACACTTCCTCCCCCAGCAAGCTGGGATGGAAGGCTGAGTCAACCTCGAGCCGGCTACCTGAAAACCCAGCTTCCACCGGGGATCGAACTCAGGTCGTGAGCAGAGCTTAGGACTGCAGTACTGCAGCTTTAACACTCTGTGCCACGGGGCTCTCCTGCCAGCAAAACCAAAGGACTCCAGCTATACCGAATCCGGTGGGATTGCTTCTCCCTTCCAATCTCAAGCTGAGCCAGTTCCAGGCTTTCTTTTTCTCCGAGCGCCCCCACCCCCACCCCCACGTAATCAGGGCTGGATTAACAATTAGGCCAAGTCCAATTCAAGAAATATCTGGAGACTTTGGGGGTAGAGCCAGGAGACATTAGGGGCAGAGCCAAGATCAAGGCTGTGGCAAGCATCATTGAACTCCAAAGGGAGTTCTGGCCATCACATTTAAAGGGACGGTACACCTTTTCAATTCCTTCCTTCCATAGGAAATAATGAAGGATAGGGGTACCTTCTTTTGGGGCTCATAGAATTGGACCCCCTGGTCCAATCCTTTTGAAACTTGGGGGTATTTTGGGGAGAGGCACTAGATGCTATACTGAAATTTTGGTGCATTTACCCCAAACAACAGCCCCCCCCCAGAGCCCCAGATACCCGTGGATCAATTCTCCATGATTTTCTATGGGAATAAATCTCCGTAGGGAATAACAGAGTTCTCAACAGACATTTCCCTCCCCTCCCCCCGCTTTCTGACGATCCTGAAGCGAGGGGAGGGCCTCTGAACCGGGGGATCCCCTGCCCCCACCTGGGGATTGGCAACCCTAATGGGCCCCCATGCCTTTAGGGGCCCCACGCCGGCTTTCCCCCCAGTTTGCCCCTTGCTTGCAGTCCTCTCCGCCTCCACATGCAATCAGCAACTGAGCCGCTCTTTGCCTGACTTGCCTGGTGTGGCTGCTGCTGGCATCGTTGCCAAGTTTGCCTTTCTCTGCCTCTCGCCCGCAGCTTTGTCAGAGGGGCTTTTGAGAAGGTGGCTTCAGGAGCCATGGGGGTCAGGGGGGTGACTCAGACTCTGAGATAATTTGAGAGGGGGCCCCTAAGATTTCGACTGACTTGGGGCCTCCACAAGGTTTAATCCAGCGCTGCCTGTAATGTCACATCCAGCTCCCCACCGCCGCCCAAACGTTCTCCCCAGATATCTCGCCCAGCAGAGATATAATTTGCAGACGCTCGGCAAAAATTGGCCCTTTTAAAGTGCGGCCGTTAAGCAGGTAGAGGGGGCCGGGGGCTATCAACATCCGTTGGGCCTTTCGCCGTCAAACTAAATTTTTATGGCATTTTAATGGAATGTTTTCTGGTGGCAGTTGTCGTTTTAAACATTTTTATTTTGTTTTCTGTTAAAATAGTCCCCACGACGCAGCGCTTTACATTCCGGGAAGGGGGGGAAACTGAGCAAAAGAAAATATTGTAGATACGATCGAGGATATGATCACATTTTGTATTCTAATGTGTGCTGTATTCTTACTGAGTTCCTCCAGGACGGAACAGGCTGTATATTAATGCATCTAAGGAAATCTATCACTGCCTCACTAGGGTTGCCAATCTCCAGGTGGGGGCAGGAGATCCCCCAGTTTGGAGGCCAGTTTGTAGATCCCCCAGTTGGATTGCCCACTCCTCCACTTGCACTTGCTGAGATGGCCCTGAGTCAGCCATACCTCTGGCAGAGGTTGTCCTTGAAAGGGCAGCTGCTGTAAAAGCACTCTCAGCCCCACCTACCTCACAGGGTGTTTGTTGTGGTGTGGGGGAAGGTAGAGGAGATTGTGAGCCGCTCTGAGACTCAGAGTATCATCATCATCATCTTCTTCTTCTTCTTCTTCTTCTTCTTCTTCTTCTTCTCTGGAACGTCCTCTGCCTTCTCTTTGGACTTTAGGAGGTCTTTTGGACACTATTATATGCAGGGGTGGAATTCTAGCAGGAGCTCCTTTGCATATTAGGCCACACACCCCTGATGTAACCCATCCTTCGAGAGCTTACAAGGCTCTTTTTTGTAAGCTCTCGGAGGATTGGCTACAACAAGGAGGTGTGGCCTAATATACAAAGGAGCTCCTGCTAGAATCCCACCCCTGAATTTATATGAAGGACCACGGAGGGTCTCTGGTTGGATTCATGTTTACTATTGAAGGATGCTTCTTGAATTGTGATACAGTTCTTGGCAACCACCAATTCTATTTCATTTTTTGTATTTATGATGATAATGCTTTCATAGACTGATGTCTACTGGTACTTCTGCATTTTTGAGAATTTTTTCATGGTCTACCCTTGCATTTCCCATCTTTGCATATTTCACACACCTGGGGTCCCTGTTGTTTGGTGCATGCTCCCACAAGGGGCAAGAGATCACCTGCCCTGGCTCCTGTTTCCTATCACTGCTGAGAGAGAGAGAGTTTTGTTGTCGTGTTATTCCAGGGCTCCTCTGGGAGCAATCCCATTTCTCTGTATTCATGCCCTCATGATCCAGACTTCCTCAGTAGTAAAGCAATGTGAACTATTTAGATGAGGAATAACAACAAGCCAGTGAGGTGGATTAGGCTGAGAGTGTGTGTCCAGACCAAGTTCACCCACACATTTCCTTTGCAGACTGGGGATTTTAGCCTATATAAGTACGCTGATACCGACCACTATACATTGCTGTCTCTCTGTTCTTGTACTGCCTCGTAAAAGTTGTAGTTATTTCTCTGGGGAAGACTATAGCTTTGTAGACAAACACATAGCCCTCAGTCTGTGTCATGGTGCTTTCACACGTTCTTGACCAACAGGTCCGCTGTGGCCGGACCTGCCTGTCCCACCTTGGTCTTGTCAGCCACCAGCGAGCCTGCAGCAGACGTGGACTATTGCACCCTTCTTAAATCTTCGTTCGCGAAGCCAAGCCGAGAGAGAGACCAACACATGAAGTAGCTTACGTACAAAAGCTTACAATGCCCAGCCATTTCCTCTGGGTCTTAGGCTCAAAGCCTTGACCATGAGATTTCTGCAATGAAAGTCAATAAATCAAAAGTAGATACACACCTGAACAGCAGCCGACTCAAGATTGCTACAGCCCAGACGTTGCCTCTGGATTTTGATGCAACAATTCAGAGTAAGAAGTGTCAATAATCAGAGACAGTTAAACAAAATATTGCAAGAACGCTAATCTTTTAAGCATGTTTCATTTTAAGTTTTTAAAAATCTTTAATTATGTTTGTCTTTATAAAGTTTATATCTCTGCTACCTGGCATTACGTTTTATGACACAAATGATCCGGTCTGCGAAATCTCATTTATGTCAGATCTGGCCCTCATAACAAACGCATTTGACACCCCTGGTCTCCTGATTCTCACATAAAGGCATTTTGCATCATCCGCTACCCAAAGGGGGATTGAACTTGGAGCCTTCTGCACGCCAAGCGGATGATCTGTCCCTAAGCCATGGCCCCTCGCCATTCGCAGAGGACCGCATTGTTGCAAAACTGGCATTCGCCTCTCCACCAAAACAAGGGATGGAACTCGTAAAAGCCGCCCTGAATTTCCAAATCGTTTCCCTTGTTATGCAAGGCAGGTGAGCCGCTGATACACCCAATTAATGATGATGGGGTGTTTCCATGCAATAATGATGAAGTCCACAAAAGCAGTAATTTCCGACAGATTCGCAGCTGGTGCCCACGTGCCAGTGTTTTGGCTGCCCCGTCATTTTGGGCAGCGGCAGTGTCAACAGAACTTTCTGGACCATTTGCATTGGGTAGAAAAGCCCTCTGACTGTCCCCGTTTTGGAACATCTCCAGGCTCACCGTGACTGAAGAAGCCAACTCCTCATAGGGAGGGGGCTGGATTTCAGAACTGTTAATATTTAAGTGGCAAGAGAGACTCTGTGAGGAAAATGTCAAAACTCTGTCTGGGAAGCGACTGTATTTTTACGACTCGCATTATGACAGACATTATTCCACTGCGACGTGGTTACCGGACCATTAGTATTTCAATCAGCTGATAATACGTCGGAAGCAAAGGCTGCCAAAACTAACTTTACAAGCTGGCCGCGGCAAGGCAAAAGTTCTAATGGGCCGATATAAGCCGTTTATGTCAAATAAGCTTTGATTTTCTTCAGCCTGCGGCGGTGATCAGGCGCAGATGTACAATTTGGTGAGATTAGCGTTTCTCCTCTGGCCACAAAGGGAGGATTATGAGGCAAAAATGGGTTATGAAGGCAAAATGTATAGAAGGGTGCCTTTTTTGGGGGGAAAAGCGGACGAAGTGTCCTGTGGAGAAAACCGACAAAAGAACGGAGAAAGGATGCTGTTTCATTATTCGAAGTGTCATTAACCCAACAGGTGACTCGTTCTGAGAAACTGTGGACTAATCTTTGGCCCGTGTGGCTTGCCGGTGCATTGCCAAAACTTTATTCTTTTATGTATTTTCGGAGCGTGGGACATTTTGTGAGCTGACCTTGGAAGGCAAGGCACGAGGGAGAAGCACACGAGCTCTGGGCTGCCAAATTCTGGGTGCTGTTCACCTGTGCAAAGCCCTGCCCAGTGATGAATGGAGGTCCAGAAAGGAGAACCAGAAAATAAGATTTTTCCAGGCAATTTGGCACCCGCTTGCTTCACATTGACCGTCAGTTCGGTGTAGTGGTTAAGGGTGCAGACTCTTACTTGGGAGAACCAGGTTTGTTTCCCCACCCCTCCACTTGCAGCTGCCAGAATGGCGTTGAGTCAACCATCACTCTTTCGGGAATTATCCTTAGAAGGGCAGCTTCTGGGAGAGCTCTCTTAGCCCCACCTACCTCACAGTGTGCCTATTGTGGGGGAGGAAGGTAAAGGAGATTGTAAGCTGCTCTGAGATTCAGAGTGGCGGGTGGAGTATAAATCCAATATCTTCTTATCAGGGAGAACTGGGTTTGATTCCCCACTCCTCCATTTGCAGCTGCTGGAATGGCCTACGGGCAGCCATAGCTCTTTGCAGGAGTTGTCCTTGAAAGAGCAGCTTCTGTCAGAGCTCTCTCAGCCCCACCCACCTCACAGGGTGTCTCTTGTGAGGGAGGAAGATAAAAGAGATTGTAAATTGCTCTGAGATTCAGAGTGGAGGGTGGAGTATAAATCCAATATCTTCTTATCAGGGATAACTGGGTTTGATTCCCCACTCCTCCACTTGCAGCTGCTGGAATGGCCTTGGGGCAGCCAGAGCTCTCTTATCTGGGAGAACCGAGTTGGATTCCCCACTCCTCCCCTTGCAGCTGCTGGAATGGCCTTGGGTCAGCCATAGCTCTCCTATCTGGGAGAACCGGGTTTGATTCCCCACTCCTCCACCTGCAGCTGCTGGAATGGCCTTGGGTCAGCCAGAGCTCTCTTATCTGGGAGAACCGGGTTGGATTCCCGACTCCTCCACTTGCAGCTGCTGGAATGGCCTTGGGGCAGCCAGAGCTCTCACAGGAATTGTCCATGAAAGGGCAGCTTGTGGGAGAGCTCTCTCAGCCCCACCCACCTCACAGGGTGTCTGTTGTGGGGGGGAAGATAAAGGAGATTGTGAGTGCTCTGAGACTCTGAGATTTGGAGTGGAGGGCAGGATATAAATCCAATATCATCTTTGTCTTCATCTGCCATTTTTTCCTCGCCAGTAGGCAGAGACAAGAGGGGGCAAAGCCATTCAAGGAGTAAGGATATATTCCCCACAGCTTCAGTGGGTAGCCATGTTGGCCTCCCCTCGAAGAAGAGCTGAATTTGAGTCCAGTAATACCTTAAACACCAACGACATTTGGGGGCTATACGTTTTCCCTGCCTGACGAAAAGAGCTTTGACTCTTGAAAGCTCATACCCCACCCCACCCCCCCCAAAATCTTGTTGGTCTCTAAGGTGCTACAGAACTCGAATCTAGTTCCCCACGGCTGCTATCGTAGTTGAGTGACCAATTAAAAGCAATATCTGTAACCGTTTGGAGAATGTGCCACTTTTAACCAAAAGTTCAATCCTGGTATGCAATATTCTTTGACGTGTGCATTCTCACATAGTTGCTTGGCAATTAGGTTTGCCATTTGCTTACTCTAACCTTCAGCTCCAATCCCGGCCTCAAAAAACTGGAAAGGGAGAAAAATGCCCGGGAATTGCCTCCTTGTTGACAGTCTAGGACAGGGGTGTCAAACATGTGACCTGGGGTTTGAATCAGGCCCCCAGAGAGCTCCTATCAGGCCCCTGAGCAACTATCTGTCATCTGCTTCCTTCTTCCTCTCTCTTGCTTCCTTCTGCATCACAGCTTGCTTGGCTAGGCTCTCTCAATCGCACAGCAGAGCTACTGAGCCAAGTCTCTCTTCCATCTATTGGCTGAGGCTCCTTGCCCTCCTGGTTCCTTGGGCAAGGAAGGAAAGAGCCAGAACTTCCTTTGCCCAGTTCCCTGACTCCAGTGGGAGAAATACAAAGAAAGTACCTTTAAGACCGAGTGCTAATGTGTTAAGGTTTAAAAAAATCTTTATGTTTGTCTGTGTTCTTTATAAAGTTTATATCTCTGCTACGTCATCACAAATAGGTACCCACATGGCCTGGCCCAATCCGACATGGCCCGGCCCAACAAGGTCTCATTTACGTCAGATCCGGCCCACTTAACAAATGTGTTTGACACCCCTGGTCTAGGAATTACCACATGTCTCTATGGTCTTTACCACAGGGATCAAGGGGAATTCCTAGAGTGCCACTGAGAAGCAGCACCACTTCCTCCCCAAAACTCCCCATTCTCCAGACACCACCTTCAAACTCTCCTGCCATTTGCTGTGGCAGTTTTGGCAATCCCTATTAAGTCTCAGAGCGGCTTACAATCTTCTTCCCTTCCTCTCCCACAACAGATGCCCTGTGAGGTAGGTGGGGCTGAGAGAGCTCTCCCAGAAGCTGCCCTTTCAAGGACAGAGTCTCAGAGCGGCCTACAATCTCCTTTACCTTCCTCTCCCACAACAGACACCCTGTGAGGTGGGTGGGGCTGAGAAAACTCTGATACCGTTTTTGCACACAGCTTACCACGTGGTCACTTTGTGGTTACCACTTTGTGACCAACACTGAAGTCCTCAAGCAGGCGGAGGTTACAAGCATCGAGGCATTGCTGTTGAAGATGCAGCTGCACTGGGCAGGGCATATCTCTAGGATGGAAAACCACCGCCTTCCCAAGATTGCCCTGTATGGCGAACTTTCCACCGGCCATCAAAATAGAGGGGCACCAAAGAAGAGGTACAAGGACTCCTTGAAGAAATCCCTTGGCACCTGTCGCATCAACTATCACCAGTGGTCTGACCTAGCCTCAGATCGCAAAGCATGGAGGCACACCATCCACCAGGCTGTCTCTTCCTTTGAGAACGCACGCATAGCTGGTCTTGAGGACAAAAGGAGATTGAGGAAGAATCGCACTGTTGGATCAGGCCAATTGCCCATTGGCCCATCCAGGCCAACACTCTGTGTCACACAGGTGCCGTGAGTAGGTCCATCAGTGGGGCCCGGACACAAGAACCCCTCCCACTGTTGCCCCCCCCAAGCACCAAGAATACAGAGCATCACTGCCCCAGACATAAGAATATAAGAGAAGCCATGTTGGATCAGGCCAATGGCCTATCCAGTCCAACACTCTGTGTCACACAGTGCCCAAAAAACCCAGGTGCCATCAGGAGGTCCACCAGAATACAGAGCATCACTGCCCCAGACAGAGAGTTCCAACAATACGCTGTGGCTAGTAGCCCCTGATGGACCTCTGCTCCATATTTGTATCCAATCCCCTCTTGAAGCTGGCTATGCTTGTAGCCGCCGCCACCTCCTGTGGCACTCAGATCTCCAGATGTTCATATTGGAGATTTGCTAACCATTTCAAGTGTGTTTGACTCTGGCCCTCTCTGGAGTTCATAGTGTTTGCTTTCTTATAGGCAGACAACCGGGATCTACTGTTGGCCCATATTCAAAACGGACCAGATGTGCTGAGTGTGACAGAAATTATAATGCTTGCAGCATGGTGATTCTGTTTAGGAGGTTGCAAAAACTACAGTTCCCATCAGCCCCAGAAGAAAGGGGAAGCTGGGGGAAGTTGAGAAGAGGAATTAACATGGAAATGGACTCCACTTAGAGCCTACGCTCCTCTATTTTGTTAGCCCTCCCGATGTTAAAATTTCCCCCTTCCCCTTTTGGAAAAGAACGCATGTATACATATGTATACATGAAACTGCCTTGAACTGAATCAGACTTAGTCTGTCAAGATCAGCAGGGCTTTTTGGGTAGGAAAAACCCAGCCACAATTTATTTGAATATTAGGCCACACCCTCTGATGACACCATTGTTTCACACAGGGCTTTCTGGTACGAAAAAACCCAGCAGGAACTCATTTTCATATTAGGCCACACCCCCTGACAGCACCATTGTTTCACACAGGGCTTTTGGGTAGGAAAAGCCCAGCAGGAACTTATTTGCATATTAGGCCACACACCCCTGATGCCAAGTCAGCTGGAACTGTTCCTGTGCATTCCTGCTCAAAAAAAGCCTGAAGATCAGTATTGTCTACTCAGACTGGCAGCTGGTCTCCAGGGTCTTAGGCGGAGCTCTTCCACATTACCTTCTACTTCGTCCTTTTACTGGAGATGTTGGGGATTGAACCTAAGACCTTCTGCATGTCGAGCAGATGCTCTACCACTGAGCCACAGCCCTTCTCCATTAGCCTCCAGGGTCTCAGGCAGAGGTCTTTCCCATCACCTCCTGCCTGGTCCTTTTAACTGGAGATGCCGGGGACTGAACCTGGGACCTTCTGCATGCCGAGCAGAGGCTCTAACCCTGAGCCATGGCCCCTCCCCATAAGATAAGACGTGCCTGCTGGGGAAGGGGGAACTGGGGGGGAGGGAGGAAGAAAGAACCAACGGGGTATGACAAGAGCATCTGCCTTTGCATGAGTGGGTACTTGAAGTTTTGGAATCGCCAGCCTCCGGGTGGGGCCTGGAGATCTCCCTCTTTTACAACTGATCTCCAACTGGCAGAGATCAACTCCCTTGGAGTACATGGCTGCTTTGGAGGGTGGACTCTAGGGCAATCGTACCATCCTGAGGCCCCTCCCCTCACCCTGCCCTCTCCTGCATCCACCCCCCACCCCCCAAAGTCTCCAGGTATTTTCCAGCACAGATCTGGCAACCCTATGCAGTCTGCAAGCGTCCAGTGACCCATATGAACGGTCACTAAATATTTTCAAGTGCATCGACAGGGACGGCCGTAACATTGCAAATCATTGCGAGCGGAACGCAGGTTTGTTCTCTCGTCGCTACTCGGGCTGTGCGTAGCGTGTCAAAACAGCACATAAACTCAACGTACGTCTTGTTTGTAATTTCAGGGTGTCACAATCTGAAAGCAAGGAGGGGTGACTCGTAATCGCACACGCGCCCGTGGGCTTTAAGGGCTCATTAGCAGCAGTACCAGTCATCGCAGGTCAGTGGTAGAAGTTTCTAAATTCTCAGCAGCGTTGTTAGTTTTGCTGCTGACTTACCCCGTATCCCTGTTCCCCTTACACCTTGCCAACCTTCCTAACTAATACCCTGTGGATAGGGTTGCAAACCTTTAGGGGAGACCTGGTAACAAAGATGAGAAGCGTACATACTAGAAGAGGGATACGCTTCCGGAGAGCACTGGGTGTGAACAAGATCTTCCCTCTGCTGCTGCTTCCTCCGGGGGAATGGATCTCTGTAAGTCCGGAGATCGGCTGGAATTCCACGAAATCTCTAGCCTCCCTCTTCAGTTTAGTGTAGTGGTTAAGGGTGAGGACTCTGATCTGGGAGAACCGCATTTGATTCCCCACTCCTCCACTTGCACCTGCTGGAATGGCCTTGGGTCAGCCACAGCTCTGGCAGAGGTTGTCCTTGAAATGGCAGCTGCTGTGAGAGCCCTCTCAGCCCTACCCACCTTACAGGGTGTCTGCTATGGGGGAGGAAAGTAAAGGAGGTTGTGAGCCACTCTGAGATTCAGAGTGATGGGTGAGGTATAAATCCAATTTCTTCTTGGAGAGCCAGTTTGGTGTAGTGGTTAAGTGTGCGGACTCTTATCTGGAAGAACCGGGTTTGATTCCCCACTCCTCCACTTGCACCTGCTAGCATGGCCTTGGGTCAGCCATAGCTCTGGCAGAGGTTGTCCTTGAAAGGGCAGCTGCTGGGAGAGCCCTCTCCATCCCCACCCACCTCACAGGGTGTCTGTTGTGGGGGAGGAAGGTAGAGGAGATTGTGAGCCGCTCTGAGACTCTTCGTAGTGGAGGGCGGGATATAAATCCAATATCTTCTTCTTCTTCCTCCTCCTCTTCTTCTTCTTCTCCTTCCTGCTCCTTGTCTTCTCCTTTTTATCCTTCTCCCTCTCATCCTCCTCCTTCTTCTCCTTAAGAACATAAGAGAAGCCATGTTGGATCAGGCCAATGGCCCATCCAGTCCAACACTCTGTGTCACACAGTGGCCAAATATATATATACACACACTGTGGCTAATAGCCACTGATGGACCTCTGCTCTATATTTTTACCCAACCCCCTCTTGAAGCTGGCTATGCTTATAGCCACCACCACCTCCTGTGGCAGTGAATTCCACATGTTAATCACCCTTTGGGTGAAGAAGGACTTCCTTTTATCCGTTTTAACCTGACTGCTCAGCAATTTCATCGAATGCCCACGAGTTCTTGTATTGTGAGAAAGGGAGAAAAGGACTTCTTTCTCTACTTTCTCCATCCCATGCATAAGCTTGTAAACCTCTATCATGTCACCCCGCAGTCGACGTTTCCTTCTTCTTTGGTGTCATGGTTGGGAGAACCAGGTTTGATTCCCCACTCCTCTACTTGCAGCTGCTGGAATGGCCTTGGGTCAGCCATAGCTCTCACAGAACATTCCCACCTACCTCACAGGGTGCCCGTTGTGGGGGAAGAAGACAAAGGAGACTGTGAGCTGCTCTGAGACTCTGATCTGGAGTGTAGGGCAGGATATAAATCCAATGTCGTCGTCATTGTCATAATCTTCTTCCTCTTCTCCTCCTCCTCCCCCAGAAGATGGTGCTCAAATAGGGGCTGGAGATCTCCTGGATCAGCGGCCGGTATCTGGACTGACAGAGATCAGTTCCACCGAAGGAAGCAGCAACCTCAAAGGTTGTTTGAAACTAGATCCCTTCTGCGCACCTTCCGAACTCTGCCTTCACCGTGCACAACCCCCAAATCTCCAGGAATTTCCTGCTGCCGAGTTGGCAGCCTTTGGGAGCTAAACCTCCAAGGACTTAGACTTCTGATCATGCATAGTGATGCTGTAGTCCCCACAAATGACACATGCAAAAATCAAACATCCCCCCCCCCCCCACTCATTATGCCCGGTTCCTCTTGAGTCGAGCATCCCATATGTTTGCACTGAACATATCAAACGAGCCGTATTTACGGGGGGATATAAACCGAGCAATATAAAACGAGCCGCGTTTACGGTTAGCCTTGTGCCTGCACCATTTTTGCATTCAGCACGGAGGCAGCTTGTTGTCTTGGCGCACAATCGCAATTCACCGGCTTACTGTGATTCCCTGTGGTCATGGGCAATGTTCCCTCTAAGCTGCAGAGTCTTGTGAGCAAAAATTCGACGTTTGTGAGCGGCTGGCATTAAAGTTGTGAGAGAATGCATACATTCGTGCGCTCTGGGGCATCCTTCCTGACCCAAGACAAAAATGCGTGAGCTGGAGACTAAAAATCTGTGAGCTATCTCACACTAACTCAGTCTAAGAAGAAGAAGAAGAAGATATTGGATTTATATCCCGCCCTCCACTCCGAAGAGTCTCAGAGCGGCTCACATTCTCCTTTACCTTCCTCCCCCACAACAGACACCCTGTGAGGTAGATTAAGATAATGGAGTTATATCCCGCCCTCCACTCCGAAGAGTCTCAGAGCGGCTCACAATCTCCTTTCCCTTCCTCCCCCACAACAGTCACCCTGTGAGGTGGGTGGGGCTGGAGAGGGCTCTGCCAGCAGCTGCCCTTTCATGGACAACCTCTGCCAGAGCTCTGGCTGACCCAAGGCCATTCCAGCAGGTGCAAGTGGAGGAGTGGGGAATCAAACCCGGTTCTCCCAGATAAGAGTCTGCACACTTAAACCACTATACCAAACCGGCTCTCTCACCAAACCCTCTCCCTAGAGGGAACACTGGTCACGGGAACATCGTGCCTCACTTAAAAACAGCCACAATTCTCGTGAATTCCATGGTTTCTTCACCTGTGCAGTTGTGAAATTCCTTATTCCTTCGTCATGTTCATGCAGGCTCAAAATTCACTGAACCCAAACTGCAGTTCTCAGGTGGCAGTGCGAGAACACACGTGTGTTTGCAATCCAGTGGAGAGCACTCAAATTTGGGGAGGGAAAGGGTAGAAAAATAGGGGCCACACACAGCTTTGGGGTTTTTTGTCACAGGCCTGCAGGTTCAATATAGCCAAAAGATGTGCAATGAACTGTACTTTTAAAAAAATCTTCCAGTGGGTTAAGCAAACAGGAACTGGGGACCGGAACTAGAAACCAGTGTCAGTATACCCATTTGCAAGAACTATTTTGAGTAAAGATCCAGGTGGGGAGCCGTGTTGGTGGGAAGCAGGGGTGGCCAGACTTTGGCTCGGGAGCCACATGTGGCTCTTTCACAAATGTTGTGTGGCTCTCAACGCCCCCAACACCCCATCAACCGGCTTGGAGAAAGCATTCATCTCTTTAAAACCCTTCTCCAAGCCAAGCCAGCCAGCAGCTTGGAAAAGGCATTTAAGTTAAAATTTGCTTTCTTCTACCCTCTCTCTCCCCCATCTATTTCCTCCCTCCTTCCCTCCCATCCTCCCTCCCTCCTTTCCTCCTGTCTTGTGACTCTCAGTCATTTATTCTATGTGGCTCTTATGTTAAACAAGTTTGAACACCTCTGCTGTGAAGCAATACAGCAAAGTTAAGAGTCCAATGGCACCTTTAAGACCCACAAAGTTTTATCCTGGGAGCGAGCTTTCATGTGTGCACACACCCCTCTTCAGATACTTCTTCAGGAATCTATCAGGTATCTGGAAAAGCGTGTTTGTGTGCACACGGAAACTCATACCTTGACTAAAACTGTTTGTCTTAAAGGAGCCACTGGGCTCTAACTTCGTTCTGCTTGGGTTACAAACGACCCTTTTTCAGTTGCTTCCGTGTCATTCTCCGCTTGTGATCAAACTGCGGCAATACGTCATGAGAATACTTAACGCTGTGCTTTTAGATGCTGGTTTTTACTTTCCTGGTGGGTTCCAGATTTCTACAATCCTAGTGCATTGTTTAAGAGCCCCGTGGCACAGAGTGGTAAAGCTGCAGTACTGCAGTCCAAGCTCTGCTCAAGACCTGAGTTCGATCCCGGCGGAAGCTGGGTTCAGGTAGCCGGCTCGAGGTTGACTCAGCTTTCCATCCTTCTGAGGTCGGTCAAAGGAGTCCCCAGCTTGCTGGGGGGGGGAAGTGTAGAGGACTGGGGAAGGCAAGGGCAAGCCACCCCGTAAAAAGCCTGCCATGAAAACGCTGTGAAAGCAACGTCACCCCAGACTCGGAAACAGGGGACCTTTCCTTGCACAGGGGACCTTTCCTTGCCATTGCCTTCCCCAGTCCTCTACGCTTTCCCCCCAGCAAGCTGGGGACT
The DNA here is from genome assembly GCF_032191835.1 of Heteronotia binoei. Taxonomy (NCBI): domain Eukaryota; kingdom Metazoa; phylum Chordata; class Lepidosauria; order Squamata; family Gekkonidae; genus Heteronotia; species Heteronotia binoei. The sequence continues at coordinate 120,548,687 of NC_083231.1, forward strand.
CCTTTGACTGACCTCGGAAGGATGGAAAGCCGTCCCCTTCTTTTGCCTTCTGTCTTTCCCAGCATCAGGGGCTTCTCCAGGAAGTGCTCCCTTCTCATTGGGTGGCCAAAGTATTGGAGCTTCAGCATCTGACCTTCCAGGCAACTTTACTGCATGTCATCTAAGATGTGAACAACATCTTGCGTTGTTCTCCATATTCTAAATAAGGCAGTCCATATTCTTGGCTCCAGGTGAACAAATGAAGCTGCCTTAGAATCAGGCCCTTGCTCCATCAACGTCAGTATCATCTACTCAGACTGGCAGCAGCTCTCCAGGGTCTCAGGCTGAGGTCTTTCCCATCACTTCCTGCCTGGTCCTTTCAACTGGAGATGCCAGGGTTTGAACCTGGGACCTTCTGCATGCCAAGCAGAGGCTCTTCCACTGAGCCACAGCTCTTCTCCATTAGTCTCCAGGGTCTCAGGCAGAGGTCTTTCCCATCACCTTCTGCCTGGTCCTTTCAACTGGAGATATCGGGGATTGAACGTGGGACCTTCTGCATGCCAAGCAGATGCTCTTCCACTGAGCCACACCCCTTCTCCATTAGTCTCCAGGGTCTCAGGCTGAGGTCTTTCCCATCACCTCCTGCCTGGTCCTTTCAACTGGAGATGTCGGAGATTGAACCTGGGACCTTCTGCATGCCAAGCAGAGGCTCTGCCACTGAGCCACAGCCCTTCTCCATTAGTCTCCAGGGTCTAGGCAGAGGTCTTTCCCATCACCTCCTGTCTGGTCCTTTCAACTGGAGATGCCAGGGTTTGAACCTGGGACCTTCTGCATGTCAAGCAGAGGCTCTTCCACTGAGCCACAGCCCTTCTCCATTAGTCTCCAGGTTCTAGGCAGAGGTCTTTCCCATCACCTCCTGCCTGGTCCTTTCAACTGGAGATGCCAGGGTTTGAACCTGGGACCTTCTGCATGCCAAGCAGAGGCTCTTCCACTGAGCCACAGCCCTTCTCCATTAGTCTCCAGGATCTCAGACAGAGGTCTTTCCCATCACCTCCTGCCTGGTCCTTTCAACTGGACCTTCTGCTTGTCAAGCAGAGGCTCTACCACTAAGCCAGAGCCCCTCCCTTAAAATGTGTCCATCAAGACAACTGACAGATGTTCCCTGGATCTAGTTTCCATCTTTCATCCCTGTCTCCGCAGCCACCCCTTTTGCGCTGCGTCTATTAGATTGTAAGTCATTATCTTCTATTGAGAACTGCCTCGGCAGTATGTAAATGCAGACGATAACTAAATAAACAGATTTAGATGTAGATACAGATGAGGTCTGGAGGGGGGAAAAAAAGAAATGCAAGTTTATGTCACACGAAAAGCTAGATTGTGCAAAAACAAAATAAACATACAAGTTTGCTTATATTTGCATCTATTAGTAATGTGTTTGCATGGGCACTGGAGTGGAACAGGCAGCTACCTAGAACGCTGAAGGGGAGGGACGGTGGCTGAGTGGTAGAACATCTGCTTGGGAAGCAGAAGGTCCCAGGTTCAATCCCTGGCATCTCCAAAAAAGGGTCCAGGCAAATAGGTGTGAAAACCCTCAGCTTGAGACCCTGGAGAGCCGCTGCCAGTCTGAGAAGACAATACCGACTTTGATGGACCGAGGGTCTGATTCAGTATAAGGCAGCTTCATATGTCCATATGAAGTGCCCCCCTCTGGCCAGTGGGGGAACTGCTCCGCTTACTGAGATTTCAACAGAACAAAGTAGGAGTACAGTTTCACCCAGGGGTGGAATTCTAGCAGGAGCTCTTTTGCATATTAGGCCGCAGATGCCTGATGTAGCCAATCCCCCAAAAGCTTACAAGGCTCTTTTTTTGTAAGCTCTAGGAGGATTGGCTTCATTAGGGGGGGTGTAACCTAATATGCAAAGGAGCTCCTGCTAAAATTCCACCTCTGGAAGCGCCTTTAATGGCAGCGACGTTTTGTTCAGAACATTTCCCTGGTGGTGCAGAGTGGTAAAGCTGCAGTCCAAGCTCTGCTCATGACCTGAGTTTGATCCTGGTGGAAGCTGGGTTCAGGTAGCTGGCTCCAGGTTGACTCAGCCTTCCATCCTTCTGAGGTTGTTAACATGAGTATCCAGCTTGCTGGCGGGGCGGAAGTGGAGATGACTGGGGAAGGGAATGCAAACCACGCCGTAAAAAAGTCTGCTGTGAAAATGTCGTGATGAGACGTCACCCCAGAATTGGAAACGACCGGGGCTTGCACAGGGGACTACCTTTACCTGTTACCTTTATCTCATTACATACGCTAAACACATCTTCCACTATGTTTTCTATTAGCCTTGAGGACGGACTTAGCTCAATTTATTTGAGCTTTTAGCAAATTACGCTGAGGAGAGAACGGGCCAGCTGTCGGCTTTCTTCAGCGCATGCTGCATACAACTCCCCTCTTCTACTATATTCTAATGCATTCTTTTTTTGCATTGCCAAACTGGAATGATGTTTATAATGTATGCTACAGGTTAAAAAGGACATTAGGTGGACAGGAACACCTCTGGGAAAGGCATGTTCTCAGTTTAACCCAGTCTTGCAGAGCAACAGAGCAATGACAGACTACCTTTATTTCCTTGGGACACTCTCACCATCATTCTCCCATTCTGACAGGTAACTGCTTTGTTGGTTTCCCACGCAAAAGCTATCCAGACCAAATGTTCTTTCAATTTGTTAATTTCACTGCTTTGCCACTGGACTCTAACCTGGTGCCACTTTGCGTTCTCAACCACTGCCCACCAACTCTAAGTAGCTCTGCTCACTTTACCCCATTCCATTGTCTGATGAAGTAGGCATGCATACGAAAGCTTACAGCCTGAATGAAACTTTGTTGGTCTTAAAGGTCCAACTGGACTCCTACTTTGCTTTATTGCTTCAGATCAACACAGCTGCCCACCTGGCTCTATCTGCATGAGATTTCAACAGACAGTGCTCCTGTTTTGTTCTCTAACTGAGAGCCAGTTTGGTGTAGTGGTTAAGTGTGCGGACTCTTATATGGGAGACCCGGGTTTGATTCCCTACTCCTCCACTTGCACCTGCTGGAATGGCCTTGGGTCAGCCAGAGCTCTCTTATCTGGGAGAACCGGGTTGGATTCCCCACTCCTCCACTTGCAGCTGCTGGAATGGCCTTGGGTCAGCCAGAGCTCTCTTATCTGGGAGAACCGGGTTGGATTCCCCACTCCTCCACTTGCAGCTGCTGGAATGGCCTTGGGTCAGCCAGAGCTCTCTTATCTGGGAGAACTGGGTTGGATTCCCCACTCCTTCACCTGCAGCTGCTGGAATGGCCTTGGGTCAGCCATAGCTCTCTTATCTGGGAGAACTGAGTTTGATTCCCCACTCCTCCACTTGCAGCTGCTGGAATGGCCTTGGGTCAGCCAGAGCTCTCTTATCTGGGAGACCTGGGTTTGATTCCCCACTCCTCCACTTGCAGCTGCTGGAATGGCCTTGGGTCAGCCAGAGCTCTCTTATCTGGGAGACCTGGGTTGGATTCCCCACTCCTCCACTTGCACCTGCTGGAATGGCCTTGGGTCAGCCATAGCTCTCTTATCTGGGAGACCCGGGTTTCCTTCCCCACTCCTCCACTTGCACCTGCTGGATTGGCCTTGGGTCAGCCAGAGCTCTCTTATCTGGGAGAACCGGGTTTGATTCCCCACTCCTCCACTTGCACCTGCTGGAATGGCCTTGGGTCAGCCATAGCTCTCTTATCTGGGAGACCCGGGTTTGATTCCCCACTCCTCCACTTGAAGCTGCTAGCATGGCCTTGGGTCAGCCATAGCTCTCGTAGGAGTTGACCTCGAAAGGGCAGCTTCTGGGAGAGCTCTCTCAGCCCCACCCACCCCACAGGGTGTCTGTTGTGGGGGAGGAAGGGAAAGTAATTGTAAGAGAGCCAGTTTGGTGTAGTGGTTAAGTGCGAGAACTCTTATCTGGGAGAACCAGGTTTGATTCCCCACTCCCCCACTTGCACTTGCTAGCATGGCCTTGGGTTAGCCTTAGCTCTCGCAGAGTTGTCCCTGAAAGGGCAGCTGCTGTGAGAGTCCTCTCAACCCCACCTACCTCACAGGGTGCCTGTTGTCGCGCAGGGGGGGAGGTAAAGGAGATTGTGACCACTCTGAGATTCAGAGTATAGGGCGGGATATAAATCCAATATCTTCTTCTTTTTCTAACATCACATGAAGACTGCCTTATACTAACTCAGACCCTCAGTCCATCAAAGCCAATATGGTCTACTCAAACTGGCAGCCGTTCTCCAGGGTCTCAGGCAGAGGTCTTTCCCATCACCTCCTGCCTGGTCCTTTTAACTGGAGATGCCGGGGATTGAACCAGGGACCTTCTGCATGACAAGCAGATGCTCTGACCTTTAGCCACAGCCCTCCTCCATTAGTCTCCAGGGTTCAGGCAGAGGTCTTTCCCATCACCTCCTGCCTGGTCCTTTCAACTGGAGATACTGGGGATTGAACCTGGGACCTTCTGCATGCCAAGCAGATGCTCTGCCACTGAGCCACAGCCCTTCTCCATTAGTCTCCAGGGTCTCAGGCTGAGGTCTTTCCCACCACCTACTGTCTGGTCTTTTCAACTGGAGGTGCCGTGGATTGAACCGGGGACCTTCTGCATGCCAAGCAGAGGCTCTTCCACTGAGCCAAAGCTCTTCTCCATTAGCCTCCAGGGTCTCAGGCTGAGGTCTTTCCCATCACCTCCTGCCTGGTCCTTTCAACTGGAGATACTGGGGATTGGACTTTCTGCATGCCAAGCAGATGCTCTGCCACTGAGCCACAGCCTTTCTCCATTAGTCTCCAGGGTCTCAGGCAGAGGTCTTTCCCATCACCTCCTGCCTGGTCCTTTCAACTGGAGATACTGGGGATTGAACCTGGGACCTTCTGCATGCCAAGCAGATACTATGACCTTGAGCCACAGCCCTTCTCCATTAGTCTCCAGGGTCTCAGGCAGAGGTCTTTTCCATCACCTCCTGCCTGGTCCTTTTAACTGGAGATGCCGGGGATTGAACCTGGGACCTTCTGCATACCAAGCAGATGCTCTGATCTTGAGCCACAACCTCTCTTTTGAAAAACTCGTTGGTTTCTCTTGACACAACTCAAGCACCTTGTCCAAACAGAACACTCTGAATTCTCTAGGATTTTTGCTTTAGAAGAAACCTCACAACATCCAAAGACAAGCTGAATCCCCTGCCATCAACACATTTACCACTCAAGGTACTAAAGAATGCCTTTATGGTCCTCTAAAGTCCACTCCATCCCTTCATGTGGACAGATAATGCTCTTGAGAGGCTGAAGTAATGTGCTGAAGCGCAGCTGCTCTTCCTTTCAACAAAAATTGTGCTGGATCCTGCCCCCAGTTTGCTTCATTTGCATGTAATAACAGACAAAAGAGAAGCCATGTTGGATCAGGCCAGTGGCCCATCCAGTCCAACACTCTGTGTCACATAAGAACATAAGAGAAGCCATGTTGGATCAGGCCAGTGGCCCATCCAGTCCAACACTCTGTGTCACATAAGAACATAAGAGAAGCCATGTTGGATCAGGCCAGTGGCCCATCCATTCCATCACTCTGTGTCACACGGTGGCCAAGAAACCCAAGTGCCATCAAGAGGTCCACCAGTGAGGCTAGAAGACCTCCCACTGTGGCCTCCCCAAGCACCAAGAATACAGAGCATCACTGCCCCAGACAGAGAGTTCCAACAATACACTGTGGCTAATAGCCACTGATGGACCTCTGCTCCATATGCTTATCCAATCCCTTCTTGAAGCTGGCTATGCTTGTAGCCACCGCCACCTCCTGTGGCACTGAATTCCACGTGTTAATCACCCTTTGGGTGAAGAAGGACTTCCTTTTATCTGTTCTAACTTGACTGTTCAGCAATTTCATTGAATGTCCACAAGTTCTTGTATTATGAGAAAGGGAGAAAAGGACTTCTTTCTCTACCTTCTCTATCCTATGCATAATCTTGTAAACCTCTATCACAGGGGTCGCCAGTGGTAGCTCTCCAGATGTTTTTTGCCTCAACTCCCATCAGCCGCAGCCAGCATGGCCAATGGCTGGGGCTGATGGGAGCTGTAGGCAAAAAAACATCTGGAGAGCTACCGTTGGCCACCCCTCCTCTATCATGTCACCCCGCAGTCGACGTTTCTCCAAGCTAAAGAGCCCCAAGCGTTTTAACCTTTCTTCATAGGGAAAGTGTTCCAACCCTTGAATCATTCTAGTTGCCCTTTTCTGCACTTTTTCCAGTGCTATAATATCCTTTTTGAGGTGCGGCGACCAGAACGGCACACAGAACTCCCAATGAGACCGCACCATCGATTTATACAGGGGCATGATGATACTGACTGATTTGTTTTCAATTCCCTTCCTAATAATTCCAAGCATGGCGTTGGCCTTTTTTTAAAAATTGCTATTGCACACTGCGATTACAGACGCTATGAACCGCAAACCAAACTGCAAAGAACGTGGTTTGTGCCCGTTCCTAGCGACGATGCCAAAGCGGTTTGGAGTTTCTCACGTTGAGTTTGTTTGGAGACTGATGTAAACTTACTTTTCTTTGTGCTTCTCTCCTTCCCCCCCCCCCCCCACCTCCCGTTCTTGTACAAAACTGGGCCAACACCTAACTGTGCAATTATTTGTGATTCCGTGTTTGGTTGCTATAGCAACACGAGCCAGATAAATACTTTATCAAAGCCTGAATGTGACTCAGATGTCACTTCGCCTCGGCTGCTCAAGCCTGCCAGCGATGGGTGGGCAAGAGGAGCGATCTCCAGACAGGCTGTGCCACACATCCAGAAGGCATTTGAAGCTTAGGATCATAGACTCACAGAGCTGGAAGGGACCTCCGAGGTCATCTAGTCCAGTGGTCCCCAACCTTTTTGGCACCAGGGACCGGGTTTGTGGAAGACAATTTTTCCACAGACTGGAGGGTGAGGGATGGTTTCAGGATGATACAATTGTGCACTTTATTTCTAAAGGGTTTGGTGTGGTGGTTAAGTGTGTGGATTCTTATCTGGGAGAACTGGGTTTACATAAGAACATAAGAGAAGCCATGTTAGATCAGGCCAATGGCCCATCCAGTCCAACACTCTGTGTCACATAAGAATATAAGAGAAGCCATGTTGGATCAGGCCAGTGGCCCATCCAGTCCAACACTCTGTGTCACACGGTGGCCAAAAAAATTATATATATATATATATATACACACACACACACACACACACACATACACACTGTGGCTAATAGCCACTGATGGACTTCTGCTCCATATTTTTATCTAACCCCCTCTTGAAGGTGGCTATGCTTGTGGCCGCCGCCACCTCCTGTGGCAGTGAATTCCACATGTTAATCACCCTTTGGGTGAAGAAGTACTTCCTTTTATCCGTTTTAACCTGTTTGCTCAGCAATTTCATTGAACACCCATGAGTACTTGTATTGTGAGAAAGGGAGAAAAGTACTTCTTTCTCTACTTTCTCCATCCCATGCATAATCTTGTAAACCTCTATCATGTCACCCCGCAGTCGACGTTTCTCCAAGCTAAAGAGCCCCAAGCGTTTCAACCTTTCTTCATAGGGAAAGTGTTCCAGCCCTTTAATCATTCTAGTTGCCCTTTTCTGGACTTTCTCCAATGCTATAATATCCTTTTTGAGGTGTGGCGACCAGAACTGCACACAGTACTCCAAATGAGACCGCACCATCGATTTATACGGGGGCATTATGATACTGGCTGATTTGTTTTCAATTCCCTTCCTAATAATTCCCAGCATGGCGTTGGCCTTTTTTATTGCAAACGCACACTGTCTTGACATTTTCAGTGAGTTCTCTACCACGACCCCAAGATCTCTCTCTTGGTCAGTCTCTGCCAGTTCACACCCCATCAACTTGTATTTGTAGCTGGGATTCTTGGCCCCAATGTGCATTACTTTGCCCTTGGCCACATTGAACCGCATCTGCCACTCACAATGGCTGGGGCTGATGGGAGTTGTAGGCAAAAAACATCTGGAGAGCTACCGTTGGCCACCCCTGCTTTAAGCTTCAGCTACGCCATCTTATTTTATTTGTTTATTTTTCTTATATTTCTATTCTGCCCATTCCCCGTAGGGCTCAGGGTGGAGCACAACATATAATAAAACAATAAAATACAGTAGAAACATTTACGAACAGACAACTCAACAGCACTCAGAAAATTTCCATATCATCACAAGTACCCCCCAGCCTGGCTGTCTCACGTTGTGATAGGGTTGCCAAGTCCAATTCAAGAAATATCTGGGGACTTTGGGGGTGGAGCCAGGAGACATTAGGGATGGAGCCAAGATCAAGGCTGTGACAAGCAAAGGGAGTTCTGGCCATCACATTTAAAGGGACGGCACACTTTTTCAATTCCTTCCTTCCATAGGAAATAATGAAGGATAGGGGCACCTTCTTTTGGGGCTCATAGAATTGGACCCCCTGGTCCAATCTTTTTGAAACTTGGGAGGTATTTTGGGGAGAGGCACTAGATGCTGTACTGAAAATTTGGTGCCTCTACCTCAAAAAACAGCCCCCCCCAGAGCCCCAGATACCCACAGATCAATTCTCCATGATTTTCTATGGGAATAAATCTCCATAGGGAATAACAGAGTTCCCAGCAGACATTTCCCTCCCCTCCCCCCGCTTTCTGACGACCTTGAAGTGGGGGGAAGGCCTCCAAACTGGGGGATCCCCTGCCCCCACCTGGGGATTGGCAACCCTACGTTGTGACAAGATGTTATCCCATAAAGGTGGCAGATATTATTCCATTTCACAGCACAGGAGACAGTGCCGACAGGGGAGTCCAACCGGATCAAGAAATAGATGCCTGCAGCCTCAACGAAAAGCCTGGTGGAACAGCTCCGTTTTACAGGCCCTACGGAAGGCTAATGAGCCAGGAAGGGCCTGGATCTCTGCAAGCAGCTGATTCCACCAGGCCGGGGCCAGTACTGAAAAAGCCCTGGCCCTAGTTGAGAAAAGGTAGGCGTCTCTTGGGCCGGGGATGACCTATCACAAAAAAGAGGCATTATTATATTAAAAATGACTCCCCCCCCCCACTCCCCATGTAACTTTGAGGAGAGGCACTAGATACTATATTGAAAATTTGGTGTCTCTATCTCAAAAAACAGCTTCCCCAGAGCCCCCGGAACCTCCAGAACAATTCCCCATTATACCTTATGAGAATTGATCACATAGGGAATAGTGAAGACGTTTCCCTCTCCCCCCCACCCCCCCGGTTTCTGGCAAGTCTGAAGCAGCGGATTGGCCTCTCTACTCACCAGTTGCTGCCAGCTTCTTCACAGAAACACAGACACACCATCCTAAATGGAAGCCTTTCAAGTCAAGCCTCCGGAGGTGCAAAGGCACATGGTCCTTTGCAGGCGGGGCTCCCTCTCCCCCCCCTGCCACCAGCCAGCTGATTGGGGGCGGGAAGCAACCTGGGAAAATTGAAGAAAGGCTGCTGCGATCGGGGCTGGGTGGGAAGGGCCGCCATTCCCCCCCGCTTTCCGGATTTTTGGCAAGCGGGGGGAGGAGCCTTTTAATCGGGGGTCCCCCGGCTAGGCGGGGGATTTGGGAAGCCTACTCTGGGTTAAAGGTTCCCCTTGAGAAGGCCCAGAGTACCCTCCCAAGCCCTTCAGGCCCCCCTTAGCTAGGCCTAATAATGGGCATGAGGACCAGGCAGAGGGAACAACAACAAAAAGGTTTACTCCAGTGCAATATAAATTAACAAGGTGCATGAAACAGTAAAAGGGTGAAGGGAAAATAAACAAATGCCTTAACGTGTCTATCTAACAGTTAGGGTTGCCAATCCCCAGGTGGGGGCAGGGGATCCCCCGGTTTTGAGGCCCTCCCCCCACTTCAGGGTCGTCAGAAAGCGGGGGGAGGGGAGGGGAGGGGAGGGAAATGTCTGCTGGGAACTCTGTTATTCCCTCTGGAGATTTATTCCCATAGAAAATAATGGAGAATTGATCCGCGGGTATCTGGGGCTCTGGGCGGGCTGTTTTTCGAGGTAGAGGCACCAAATTTTCAGTAGAGCATCCAGTGCCTCTCCTCAAAATATCCCCCAAGTTTCAAAATGATTGGACCAGGGGGTTCAATTTCATGAGCCCCAAAAGAAGGTGCCCCTATCATTCATTATTTCCTATGGAAGGAAGGCATTGAAAAGTTGTGCCGTCCATTTAAATGTGATGGCCAGAACTCCCTTTGGAGTTCAATTATGCTTGTCACAGCCTTGATCTTGGCTCCACCCCAATGTCTCCTGGCTCCACCCCCAAAGTCTCCAGGCTCCACCCCCAGGCTCCACCCCAACAGCTCTGGGGGAGCTGTTTTTTGAGGTAGAGGCACCAAAGTTTCAGTATAGTATCTAGTGCCTCTCACCAAAGTACGCCCCAAGTTTTAAAACGATTGGACCAGGGGGTCCAATTCTATGAGCCCCAAAAGAGGGTGCCCCTATCCTTTATTATTTCCTATGGAAGGAAGACATTGAAAAGGTGTTCTATCCCTTTAAATGTGATGGCCAGAACTCCCTTGGAGTTCAATTATGCTTGTCACACCCTTGTTCCTGGCTCCGCCCCCAATGTCTCCTGGCTCCACCCCCAAAGTCTCCTGGCTCCACCCCCAAAGTCCCCAGATATTTCTTGAATTGGACTTGGCAACCCTAGCAATAGCGTTTTCCAATATGCCCTAGTTTAAATCCAGCTAGTGCGTTTCTTATAAGAGCCCCGTGGCGCAGAGTGGTAAAGCTGCAGTACTGCAGTTTGAGCTCCCTGCTGATGACCTGAGTTCAATCCCAGCGGAAGCTGGTTCAGGTCGCCGGCTCCAGATTGACTCAGCCTTCTATCCTTCCGAGGTCGGTCAAATGAGTCCCCAGCTTTCTGGGGGGAAAGTGGAGATGACTGGGGAAGGCAATGGCAAACCACCCCGTAAAAAGTCTGCCGTGAAAACGTTGTGAAAGAACGTCACCCCAGAGTCGGAAACGACTGGTGCTTGCGCAGGGGACTACCTTTACTTTTTTTTTTTTAGTGCATTTCTATTTCCTATTCTCTAATTCTGATTTATTTCTTTTCAATAATCAGAGTTAAATCATAATACAAAAACAATAAGAAATTCCATGTACAATACAATTATCAGTTAGGTGCGATATTCAATATTGGTTTCCACAATTCCAATAATTATTCATTCCACAAATGTAAGTTCAATCAGAAAATAAATTTTAAACCCAATGGTTCAAGTTTGGAGTGCACAAGTTTAGAGTTCACGCAGGAATTCTAGATATAGCCTGTTCTGATATTATGTCTTCATTATAGAAACAAGCAGAATTATAATTAAATCCACAAACATCCATAAAGCTAAAATGAATTTATCACTAGGTATTTTGGTAAAATGAGTACCCAGCTTGCTGGGGGGAAAGCGGACTTGACTGGGAAAGGCAATGGCAAACCACCCCGACAAAAGTCTGCCGTGAAAACGTTGTGAAAGCAACGTCACCCCAGAGTTGGAAACGACTGGTGCTTGCACAGGGGACTTCTTTTTTTATTTCTTACCCAATAGTTGCATCAATAAATTCAGAGGATCCACTAAGGTTGCCAAGTCCAATTGAAGAAATATCTGGGGACTTTGGGGGTGGAGCCAGGAGACATTAGGGGTGGAGCCAAGATCAAGGCTGTGACAAGCATAATTGAACTCCAAAGGGAGTTCTGGCCATCACATTTAAAGGGACGGCACACCTTTTCAACGCCTTTCTTCCATAGGAAATAATGAAGGATAGGGACACCTTCTTTTGGGGCTCATAGAATTGGACCCCCTGGTCCAATCCTTTTGAAACTTGGGGGGTATTTTGGGGAGAGGCACTAGATGCTGTACTGAAAATTTGGTGCTTCTACCTCAAAAAACAGTCCCCCCCAGAGCCCCAGATACCCGCGGATCAATTCTCCATGATTTTCTATGGGAATAAATCTCCATAGGAAATAATGGAGTTTCCAGCAGACATGTCCCTCCCCTCCCCCTGCTTTCTGATGACCCTGAAGCGGGGGGAGGGCCTCCAAACCGGGGGATCCCCTGTCCCCACCTGGGGATTGGCAACCTTAGGATCCACATTGCTGTCAGATGGCCATCTAGCCTCTGCTTCAAAACCTCCAAGGGAGGAGAGCCCACCACCTCCTGAGGAGGAAGCAATGATGATCCTGTGAATTTTGGGAGAGATAAGTTTCCTGCATTGTGCAGGGGGTTGGACTAGATGACCCTGGAGGTCCCTTCCAACTCTGTGATTCTATGATTCAATGGACAAGGAGGTGGAACGCTCAGAAGGAGGAGGAGGAACTCTCAGAAAGGTTCAGGAGCTGTGCTCTTGTGAGCTCCCACTGAACTGGAGTCCTGTATGAGGCTATTCATTATGTATAAAATCTCGTCGTATGTAGAACCTGCTGTGTCTATCCCTAAAGAAGCTAAACTGATTGCTATTTGGTATCCCATTATTAACTACTGAAAATGAGGTTATACCAAATAACTGTATTTCTAAAAGAATGCTTTATTTCTGACGGCTATTATTTCGATTGCCTTTGATCTTTGTTTTTCGGTTGTTTACCTATTGCAAGGGGTGATTTGTGCTAATGTTGTGATGGTACATTATATATTATGAGGTCTAATGGCATTTAATTATTTCCTTTTAAGTTTGGAGATAATTTCGATGGCTGTATTAATGGGGTTTATCCATTTTAATGTGGCTTATGTTATGTTTAGGGTCCTTAATTGCATCCTGTTCTTTATATTTAATAAAAAATCTTGTTTAGGGGGGGCGGGGGGAAGTGGATTGAAATTGGCTCAGTAGAAGGCGGCTTCATGCGTTCGAGAGAATTTATCATCCGGAGGGGCCATGGCTCAGGGAGAGGGTCCCTGCTTGGCATATGGAAGAACTCAGGTTCAGTCCCTGCCATCTCCAGTTCAAAGGATCAGGCAATAGGTGATGGGAGAGACCTTTCTCTTCTTAGACCCTGGAGAGCTGCTGCCAGTTGGATCAGGCCAATGGCCCATCCAGTCCAACACTCTGTGTCTCATAAGAGAAGCCATGTTGGATCAGGCCAGTGGCCCATCCAGTCCAACACTCTGTGTCTCATAAGAACATAAGAGAAGCCATGTTGGATCAGGCCAATGGCCCATCCAGTCCAACACTCTGTGTCACATAAGAACATAAGAGAAGCCATGTTGGATCAGGCCAATGGCCCATCCAGTCCAACACTCTGTGTCACATAAGAGAAGCCATGTTGGATCAGGTCAATGGCCCATCCAGTCCAACACTCTTTGTCTCATAAGAACATAAGAGAAGCCACGTTGGATCAGGCCAATGGCCCATCCAGTCCAACACTCTGTGTCACATAGTGGCCAAAAAAACCCCAGATGCCATCAGGAGGTCCACCAGCGGGGCAAGACACCAAAAGCCCTCCCAGCTTTGTGCCCCCCCCCCCAAGGAACCAAGAATACAGAGCATCACTGCCCCAGACAGAGAGTTTCAACAATACGCTATGGCTAGTAGCCACTGATAGACCTCTGCTCCATAAGTTTATCCAATCCCCTCTTGAAGCTGTCTATGCTTGTAGCTGCCACCACCTCCTGCGGCAGTGAATTCCATGCGTTGATCACTCTTTGGGTGAAGAAGGATTTATCCATTCTAATTCGATCGCTCAGCAATTTCATTAAGTGCCCATGAGTTCCTGTGTGGTGAGAAAGGGAGAAAAGTACTTCTTTCTCTACCTTCTCTATCCCATGCATCACCTTGTAAACCTCTCTCATGTCACTCCTCAGTCATCGTTTCTCCAAGCTAAAGAGCCTCAAGCACATTAACCTTTCTTCATAGGGGAAGTGTTCCAACCCTTTAATCATTCTACTTGCCCTTTTCTGCACTTTCCCCGATGCTATGATATCATTTTTGAGGTGCGGTGACCAGAGTTGTACACAGTATTCCAGATTTGTTCTAGTTAGGTGGGTGTCTGTTGGAGAGGGGACCGTTTCTCTGAGCTTCCCCAGGGAGGCTCGACCAGCATTCAATTTCAGTTGCAGCATGATTGCAAATTGTGACTGATGGCCACATACCTCAGGAGGGTTGTAATGCCATCAAATTCACCCTTCAAAGTAGGCGGACTGACCCGTGTAGCTTAGAAATTGGCTGTAATTCCAGGAGACCTCCGGTCCCCACCTGGAGGATCGCGAAACCATAGGATCTTGGCGTACAGCTGTGTAAATAAAAAACCGCTAAGAGACATCATAGCAACACCTAACTGTGTGAGTATTTGTGATTCGGTGTATTCCAGTATTTTAGTTCATAGAACTAAAGGAAGCCCTTCCAAAGACGTCTGTTCTAGATATCAAAGACGTTTCATCCGTCTGTCTTCAGTTTGGAGGCTTATTTATCACTGGAACTCAATCTTTACAATACATTCACAGGAGACCAACAAGGTTCAGAACACGTCTGTTAGATTTGGAGAACCTGGAAATCTGGAAATCTAACAGGCATGTTCTGAACCTTGCTGGTCTTCTATGGATGTATTGTAAAGATTGGGTTCCAGTGATAAATAAGCCCCCAAACGGAAGAAAGACTGATGAAACGTCTTGATATCTACGCTTGGAAGGGCTCCCTTTAGTTCTATGAACTAAATACTGGGATATTGTTACTCCTTTGTAATTGGAAAGACAGTTTTTGAACTGTCTTCTGTGAATGTCTTTTTGCTACATGCTCTTGAATCATAGAATCATAGAGTTGGAAGGGACCTCTGGGGTCATCTAGCCCAAACCCTTGCACAATGCAGGAAACTCACAAACACCTCCCCCCTAAATTCGCAGGAATTTATTGCTGTCAGATGGCCATCTAGCCTCTGTTTAAAAACCTTCAAGGAAGTAGAGCCTACCACCTCCCAAGAAAGCCTGTTCCACTGAGGAATTGATCTAACGGTCAGGAAGTTCTTCCTAATGTTGAGCCGGAAACAATTTTGATTTAATTTCAACCCATTGGTTCTGGTCCTACCTTCCAGAGCCACAGAAAACAATTCCACACCATCCTCTCTAGGACAGCCCTTCAAGTACTTGAAGATGGTGATCCTATCACCTCTCAGTCGCCTCCTCTCCAGGCTAAACATGCCCAGCTCCTTCAACCTTTCCTCATAGGACTTGGTCTCCAGACCCCTCACCATCTACGTCACCCTCCTCTGGACCTGTTCCAACTTATCTATATCCTTCTTAAATTGTGGTGCCCCAAACTGAACACAATATTCCAGGTGAGGTCCTCCCAGAGCAGAGTAAAGCGATACCATCACATCACGTGATCTGGACACTAGACTTCTGTTGATACAGCCCAAAATTGCATTTGCCTTTTTAGCCACCGCATCACACTGTTGACTCATGTTCAGCGTATGATCCACTAAGACCCCTGGATCCTTTTTGCACATTCTACTGCTAAGACAAGTCTCCCCCATCCTATAACCATGCATTGGATTTTTCCTACCTACCTTGTTTACTTGAAATTCCATGTGAAAGTTCTGTCAGAACACCACGGACCTCTACATTACACTGTCTGGTCGTTTAGAATTTATGCTGCCTCTCCGCTGTTTTTTATTTACCCACCTGGAGGATGGCAACCCCAGGCCCCGGCCCCCTCTGATTGAACAATTCAAAACTGATTGAAAAGGCTGGTTGAAAACATCCTTCTTTCACCATCCGAGCAAGCTATTTCGAGGGCCTGGTTGCCCTGAGGCTTCTGGTTGAGCTATTACCGAGAAACATCTGCCTACAATCCCCCATCCGAGCCCCTGCCTCATCTGCGATTTGGTTTGCCCTCTGCTGTATGGGGAAGAAGCCGCTTTCGGGGAGGGGAGCAGAGAACCAGAGAAGAGAATCGTCAACCAGAAAACTCGGCTGGCAGACGAGAGGCTCCTTTGATTGCTCACATTCAAAGGCAAGAGATAAAACGGATAAGGTAATGAGTATTTACTCTTCCTCTCGCAGTTCCTTTAATGTCATCTTGCTCCTAATTGCCACAGCTGACAACCATCTTCCCCGCCGCAATCAGAGGCCTGCACCGTCCCGTCTCCATTTTCCTTCTCGAACCAAATGCACCACGGTTCACCTTCAGGGTTCGTTCCCGTTCCCCAAGGGTGCCGAACCCGGAACTTCCGTGGCAACCTGGTGGAAGGAGAGAGAGACACGCCCCGAACCACCCACCCCCCCACGCACACCAGGTTGGTATTCAGTGCAAAGCCTCCTCTCTCTCTGACATTCCAGACCCGTCTCCTCCTTGACAAGGGTGGCGCGTTGCGAGGAGCGGCATATGCCACGACAGATGTTGCCGAATCAATCCCGGGTAATGACGAGAGAACGAAATTACTCTTCCGCCATTGCCGAGTTTGAATGGGATGCGGGAGCAGGGGGAAAGGAGGCAGGCTGAGGGCAGAGGAGGGGAAACGGATTCCGGGCCCAGCGAAAGGTACCTGGCCTCTGTTGTTTTGCCTGCTGTGAGGGGCTGCACCAGCCCAGATATTCACTCCTTACTCCAGGAGAACAACCCTGAGAGTGGAGAGGGGAAGGCTGTGGCTCAGTGGTAGATCTCTGCATGCAGAAGATCCCAGGTTTGAATCCTTCAGGCAGAAGGATTTGGTAGGAGGTGAAGTGAAAGATCTCACCCTGAAACCCTGGAGAGCCATGGAGCCATCACTCAGCGGGACAGCGTCTGCTTGGCACATAAAAGGTCCCAGTATCAATCAATGACATCTACAGTGAAAAGGACCAGGCAGGAGGTGATGGGGAAAAGATCTGCCTGAGACCCTGGAGACTAATGGAGAAGGGCTGTGGCTCAGTGGTAGAGCATCTGCTTGGCATACAGAAGCTCCCAGGTTCAACCCTCGGCATCTCCAGTGGAAAGGACCAGGCAGTAGGTGATGGGAAAGACCTCTGCCTGAGACCCTGGAGACTAATGGAGAAGGGCTGTGGCTCAGTGACAGAGCATCTGCTCAGCATGCAGAAGGTCCCAGGTTCAGTCCCCGGCATCTCCAGTTGAAAGGACCAGGAAGTAGGTGATGGGAAAGACCTCTGCATGAGACCCTGGAGAGCTGCTGCCGGTAAACAATACCAATCCTGATGGACCAGTGGTTTGATTCAGCAGAAGGTGGTCTCAGGTGTTCATGAGATAGCTGGATGATGAATGGAGTTGGCAAATTCAGTCGTCAAGGGGGTGGATGGTAGCGTCAACCTGTAGCTACAGGCCAGGCAGAATCACAGACCCCCAAGAGCTTTGGAAAATACTTTAGACAAGGGGCCAACATCACGTCCAGGCAAAATCCTAGACATCATGTCAACAAGCCAACCAACACTCTACTGGGGTGTCAAACTTGCAGCCTGGGGACCGAATCAGGCCTGTGGAGGGTTCCTTTCAGGCTCCGAGCAACTGGCTGTCATCTGCTTCCTTCTCCCTCTCTCTTGTTTCCTTCAGTGTCACAGCTTGCTTTGCTTGCTCAATCGTACAGGAGCTACAGAGCAAAGCCTCTATTTTCTCCATTGGCTGAGGCTCCTCCCTTGGGGAGGAAGGTGGGGAGGCAGAACTTGCTTTGCCAGGCTCTCTCATTCGCACAGCAGAACTACTGAACCAAGCTTCTCTTCCTTCTATTGGCTGAGGCTCCTCCCCGTCCTGGTCCTCTGGGGAAGGAAGGAAAGAGCCAGAACTTCCTTGGCCCAGTTCCCTGGATCTCATGGGAGAGATAAAAAGAAATCGCCTTTGAGACTAATGAGTGCTAATGCTTCAAGCATGTTGTAAGTTTTTTCATGTAAAAAGCATGAAGGTTCTTTCTACCATATGTAATGGACTTGTGAAAGAGCTAAAATGTTTTGGCAGATGATTCAGCAAGAGATGTCTAAGATCTTGGGATATGAATTTAATAAAATTGCAGAGACTTTTCTGTTGGGATTACAAATGGAAAAATTTCCAAAAGAAGATAGAACTTTAATCTGGTACTTGCTCTCAGCTGCTAGGACACTGTATGCGCAGTTGTGGGAGCAAGAAAAAATACCAGAGAAATGGGATTGGATTGTAAAAGTTATGACATGGAGTGAAATGGATAAGTTAACAAGAACTTTAAGAGACTATGATTTAGAAGTCTTTAAGTTGGAGTGGAAGAAGTTCAGAAGATATGTAGAGAAAGAATGGAAAATAAAAGGACATTGGACAATTTTTGATAATGATTAAGTACAAGTGGGGGGAGGATATGAATTTTGGTTCTTATTAATTAGGGATACCTTTTATAACGATGTTTTGAATATAGTACACCGGTGGGGGTCAAGTAACGGGGGGAGGGGGAGGTAGAAAGTAATATATGGGGCAGAGAAAAAAGTCGTTGTTAATGATATAAGAAATTGAATATATTGCCATATGTTACTAATAAAATTGTTTGAAACAGTGCTTTAAAAAAATCTTTGTGTTTGTCTGTGTCCTTCATAAAGTGTATATCTCCACTACCTGGCTTTACATTTTATGGCACGCATGACCCAGCCCGATAAGGTCTCATTGATGTCAGATCCGTCCCTCATAACAAATGATTTTGGCATCCCTGCTCTAGAAATTCTAGAAACTCATTGGGATTATGCCAGAATTCACATTTTGGGTTATGCCCGGACGTAGTCTGACGTTGCTTCCATTTCTTCAAGGTGTTTCTGGACTCTTTACTGACCTCAAAGTCGCTCTTTTGTTACAAAGGAACTTCAGGAACAGAATGGAGAGGGAAATCTGCCGAATGACAACTTGTTATGACACTTGGAACAAACCCCTCCCCAGGACTGAAGAGGGATATTGGGTTTTTTTTAAAAAAAATCTCATTATCTTCTTCTTCTTCTTGGCTTGACTTCGCGAACGAAGATTTAAGAAGGGTGCAGTAGTCCACGTCTGCTGCAGGCTCGCTGGTGGCTGACAAGACCAATGCGGGACAGGCAGGTCCGGCCACAGTGGCTGCAGGGAAAAGTCTGATTTGGGGTTGGTGCTGTCGCAGTGCGATTCTTCCTCAATCTCCTTTTGTCCTCAAGACCAGCTATGCGTGCGTTCTCAAAGGAAGAGACAGCCTGGTGGATGGTGTGCCTCCGTGCTTTGCAATCTGAGGCTAGGCCAGACCACTGGTGATGGCTGATGCGACAGGTGCCAAGGGATTTCTTCAAGGAGTCCTTGTACCTCTTCTTTGGTGCCCCTCTATTTCGATGGCCGGTGGAGAGTTCGCCATACAGAGCAATCTTGGGAAGGCGGTGGTTTTCCATCCTGGAAATATGCCCTGCCCAGCGCAGCTGTGTCTTCAACAGCAGTGCCTCGATGCTTGTAACCTCCGCCCGCTTGAGGACTCCGCCCGCTTGAGGACTTGAATCTCATTATACTGTATATACTAAACTCACTTTCACCAGTATAGCTATATATCCACGGTATTCCAATGTATTTCTCTTTTAGGATAGTGTCTCAGAAAAATGTTGCTTGTATTCATACTCAAAGAAGGGATATTGGCTGTTTATCCCATTACATATACTGACCCATCTTCCACTATATTTTAATGCATTCTTTTTTTTCCCCCAGTGGAAAACTAGAATGATGTTTATATGTGTGTTGCATGTTTAAATCAAACCTCTGAGAAACCTATGCCCGCCTTTTAACCCAGAGCGAACATTACACCAGACTCTCGTTTATTGCGCTTCATCCCCAGGATACTTAATGACATAGACATCGAATCTGCTATTCTGACTTATATTGCCCTTGGTTGTTGTTTCAGCCCAATCAACACAAACTAACAATCACCAGACCGCCAACCTGTGATTCCTTTAATCTGCTAGAAAACATTTCCATGACTCTCCATCCTAATTCACTGGCCACTTTCTCTATATTTAGGACGGCTTGCCATTCCATCCTATTGTCTGATGGCGTGTGCTTGGAACATAGGAAAGCTTCCATTCTGAATAAAACTTTGTTGGTCTTAAAGGTGCAAATGAGTCAACAGTGTGATGCGGCGGCTAAAAAGGCAAATGCAATTTTGGGCTGTATCCACAGAAGTCTAGTGTCCAGATCACGTGATGTGATGGTATCGCTTTACTCTGCTCTGGGAAGACCTCACCTGGAGTCTTGTGTTTAGCTTTGGACTCTTTGCTATTTGCAGCAACAGACCAACACAGCTAACTCCTCCGGATGCTCAGCTCCGGACTACAAAAATCAGCTCCTCCCTGGAAAAAAGGATTACTGCAGGGTGGGCTCTATGGCATTATTTGTTGTTGTTGTTCAGTCGCACAGTCGAGTCTGACTCTTTGTGACCCCATGAACCAAGTCACGCCAGGCCCTCCTGTCTTCCACCATCCTCCGAAGTCTGCACAAATTCGTGTTTGTTACTTCAGTAACGCTGTCCAGCCGTCTCCTCTTTTGCCGTCCCCTTCTTCTTCTTTGGCCTTCTGTCTTTCCCAGCATCAGGGTCTTCTCCAGGGAGTGCTCCCTTCTCATAAATACTAGTTTTTAAGGTTTTTAGGTTTTTAAATGTTTGATTTAAATGTAACTATCTTATTCCGATTTTACTGTTTTATTGTTTGTTGTAAGCCGCCCTGAGCCACTCGTGGGAAGGGCGGGATATAAATCCCGGAATAAATAAATAAATAAATTTGGTGGCCAAAGGATTTGAGCTTCAGCTTCAGCATCTGACCTTCCAGGGAACAGTCTGGGTTGATCTCCCTTAGGACTGACTGACTGGATCTTCTTGCAATCCAAGGGACTCTCGCGAGTCTTCGCCAGCACCACAGCTCAAAAGCATCTATTCTTCTGCGCTCAGCCTTCCTTATGGTCCAGCTCTCACAGCCGTACATGACTACTGGGAATACCATCGCTTTGACTATACGGACTTTTGTTGGCAGAGTGATGTCTCTACTTTTTATTATACTGCCCAGGTTCACCATAGCTGTCCTTCCAAGGAGCAAACGTCTCTTAATTTCATGGCTACAGTCACCATCTGCAGAGATCTTGGATCCCAGAAACGTGAAGTCTGTCACATTATACTCCACTGAAATCTCTCCCCTCCCCCAAACCCCGCCCCTCATCAGGCTCCACCCCCAAATCACCAAGAATCCCCCAACCTGCAGTCGGTAACCCCCTCTGCAAAAGAAAGAGAGCCCTATGAAAATGGGTTCTGGATTGTACCCCCCTAACTGCTGCTAAGATGAAACAAAACATCTCTCTTTTTGGGCTCTCCTTCCTTGGAGGTTCTTAAGCAGAGGCTAGATGGCCATCTGACAGCAATGAGGATCCTGTGAATTTGGGGGGAGGTATTTGTGAGTTTCCTGCCATGTGCAGGGGGTTCGACTAGATGACCCTGGAGATCCCTTCCAGCTCTATGATTCTTTGATTCTATGACTGGCCTGGGCTATACAGGTCCGGACAGCTAACAGTGATACTGAGCTAACTGATTCATATATAATCCACGTCAGATCCCCGTTTGGGGAAAAGGCAAGGTGGTATACCTAGGTGGAGAATCTCAGTTACCTGCCTCTCACTCTATTTCCTTTAGCTATTTCCCCCCAACTTAATTGGAGACTGCCTGCTTTGGGTATGGCGGTATGGAGCTTTACACATGGTGGCAGTATGGCTGTGGAACCTGAAAGGTGAGGTGGTGGGCTCTCCTTCCTTGGAGGTTTTGAAACAGAGGCTAGATGGCCCTCTGACAGCAATGAAGATCCTGTGAATTTAGGGGGAGGTGTTTGTTTCCTGCATTGTGCAGGGGGTTGGACTAGATGACCCAGGAGGTTCCTTCCAACTCTAGGATTCTATTAGGAAGAACTTTCTGACTGTTAGAGTGATTCCTCGGTGGAAAAGGCTTTCTCCTTGGGAGGTGGTGGGCTCTCCTTCCTTGGAGGTTTTGAAGCAGAGCCTAGATGGCCATCTGACAGCAATGCAGATCCTGTGAATTTAGAGGGAGGTGTTTGTGAGTTTCCTGCATTGGGCATGGGGTTGGACTAGATGACCCTGGAGATCCCTTCCAACTCTAGGATTCTATTAGGAAGAACTTCCTGACCGTTAGAGCGATTCCTCAGTGGAACAGGCTTTCTCCTTGGGAGGTGGTGGGCTCTCCTTCCTTGCAGGTTTTTAAACAGAGGCTAGGTGGCCATCTGACAGCAATGAAGATCCTGTGAATTTAGGGGAAGGGTTTGTGAGTTTCTTGCATTGTGCAGGGGGTTGGACTAGATGACCCTTGAGGTCCCTCCCAACTCTAGGATTCTATCCAGCAATCCTGGTGCGGATTGGACAGAATTTTGGCAAAAAGTTTCTCCCCCAGCTCTCTGATGGTTACATTTGTGCCCCTTCCTTCCTTCCTTCCTTCCTTCCTTCCTTCCTTCCTTCCTTCCTTCCTTCCTTCCTGTAGCTCGGGTCTCTCTTCCTCCATTTTATTCTTACAGGTAGCTCAGACCCGATCAGCAAGTGATCCGCATGACCAAGGAAGGACTCAAACGCAGACCAATCAGCAAGCAAACCGCATGACCACTATGCACTGCGCAGCAGCTCACAACTTGAATGCCCGTCGCTCGCAAAGTCGAACGTTTGCTCTCAAGACTCCGCAGCTTAGAGGGAGCGCAGACCAGGATCGGCAAGCGAGCTGCACGACCAGGGAAGGATTCAAACTCAGGGCTTCCTCATCCGACCCTGTAACCGCTTCACCAGGCCTCCTTTTGCGTCCTTTTTTTTAACCCGACGGATCACCATTTCACCCAAAGCAGAGAGGCCAGCAGTGTGATTCTCCGGGCCTATTAGGAGCATTTCAGTTCCCACCCCTGAAATCAAAGGACCTCGGCGGCTTTCAAAACCGTCTTGTTCAACATGCACATTACGGAAAATTCAGCACAAGAGTCCTGTGACGACAGTGTGGTCCGGTTCCTTTATGAGCATTTAACGATGTGGAGGGTGGCTTCCCCCCCCCCCCCCATCCTTTCCTTTTATGATCTCTCTGTGTTATTATGCTCTGCGCCCCGCTGGGCCATCCAGCGCCTGAGAGCCAAATTAATCTGTGTTTTCTTTTCCCAGCGTCATTAGGAAAATGACTTGTAAATATAGTTCCCCATTCTACATTGTCGAGTTGGGTTCTCTCTCCTCCCCCTGCCCCCCCCCACCTTCCCGTAAATGTTTGGCTTGTGTTGTTTGCAGAAACGTGTCGCATAAAAGACTTCAGGAGCAGAGGCTCCAGTAATAAGAAGAATTTGCCATTCGCCGGAGAGAAAATTCAGAAGGGGGGGGGGGCGAGGTTGGCGTCTATTTTGGGATGTGGGAAGTAGAGACATGCAAAACCAATTCTGCCCTTTCTGCGGTGTTCTGCCTTTCTCTGCCACCTAGTCACATATATCCAGGGCGCTTTTTTTTTTAGCAGGAACTCCTCTGCATATTAGGCCACACCTCCCTGATGTAGCCAGTCCTCCAAGAGCTTACAGTAGGCCCTGGAAGAAGAAGGAGGCGGAGGAGGAGGAGGAGAAGACTGTAGATTTATACCCCGCCCTTCTCTCTGAAGCAGCCCTGTGGCGCAGAGTGGTAAAGCAGCGGTACTGCAGTACTGAACTCTGCTCACGACCTGAGTTCGATTCCAGCAGAAGCTGGATTCAGGTAGCCAGCCCAAGGTTGACTCAGCCTTCCATCCTTCCGAGGTCGGTAAAATGAGTACCCAGCCTGCTGGGGGGGAAAGTGTAAAAGACTGGGGAAGGCAATGGCAAACCACCCCGTAAAAAAAGTCTGCGGTGAAAACGTTGTGAAAGCAATGTCACCCCAGAGTCGGAAACGACTGGTGCTGGCACAGGGGACCTTTCCTTTCCTTCTCTCTGAATCAGAGACTCAGAGTGGCTTACAAGCTCCTATATCTTCTCCCCCTACAACAGACATCCTGTGAGGTGGGTGGGGCTGAGAGGGCTCTCCCAGCACCTGCCCTTTCAAGGACAACCTCTGCCAGAGCTCTGGCTGATCCAAGGCCATTCCAGCAGGTGCAAGTGGAGGAGTGGGGAATCAAACCCGGTTCTCCCAGATAAGAGAGCTCTGGCTAACCCAAGGCCATTCCAGCAGGTGCAAGTGGAGGAGTGGGGAATCAAACCCGGTTCTCCCAGATAAGAGAGCTCTGGCTGACCCAAGGCCATGCCAGCAGGTGCAAGTGGAGGAGCGGGGAATCAAACCCGGTTCTCTTAGATAAGAGAGCTCTGGCTGACCCAAGGCCATTCCAGCAGCTGCAAGTGGAGGAGTGGGGAATCCAACCTGGTTCTCCCTGATAAGAGAGCTCTGGCTGACCCAAGGCCATTCCAACAGCTGCAAGTGGAGGAGTGGGGAATCAAACCCGGTTCTCCCAGATAAGAGAGCTCTGGCTGACCCAAGGCCATTCCAGCAGGTGCAAGTGGAGGAGTGGGCAATCAAACCTCGTTCTCACAGATAAGAATCTGCGCACTTAACCACTACACCAAATTGGTAAGAAGAGCCCTATAAGCTCCTGGAGGATTGGCTCCATGAGGGCTGTGTGGCCTAATATGCAAAGGAGTTCCTGCTACAAAAAAGGCCCCGCGGGTATCTACAGGAATGCTACAGGGCAGGATTGTGGGATGACCTTCAGCAGCAGGCAGAAAGTGCAGTTAAGTCGCAGCTGAATTATGGTGACCCCATACGGCTTTCGAAGCAAGAAGTGAGCAGAGGTGGCTTGCCATTGCCTTCCTCCGTGCAGCAACCTTGGATGTTCACGCTGGTCTCCCTCCAAAGGCTAACCAGGGCCGACCGTGCTTAGCTTCTGATGAGATGAAGCTCGCCTGCGCCATCCAGGCCAAGGCAGGAGACAAACAGAGGTGGTTTTGCCCTTGCCTGCCTCTGCGTAGCAACCCTGGACTTCCTTGGTGGTCTCCCACAGACTAACTGGGTCTGACTCTTTGTAGCTTCTGAGATCTGATGAGATCGGGCTGGCCTGTGTTGTCCTGGTCAAGGCAAGAGATGGACAAAGGTGGTTCGCCCTTGCCTGCTTCTGCGTAGCAACCCTGGACTTCCTTGGTGGTCCCCCATCCAAGTACTGATTAGAGGCAACCTGACTTAGCTTCTGAAATCTGATGAGATCAGCTTAAATTGTTCAGCCAGGTCAAGGGGAGAGGCAAACGGAGATGGTTTGCCATTGCCTGCCTCTGCATAGCAACCTTGGACTTCCTTGGTGGTCTTCCATCCGAGTACTAATCAGGGTTGTTTCTGTTTAGCTTCTGAGATCTAATGAGATTGGGCTATCCTGTGTCATCCAGGTCAAGGCAAGAGATGGACACCCTTGTGCTTGGGAGGGGGGCACAGTAGAAGGGCTTCTAGCCCCACTGGTGGACCTCTTGATGGCACTTGGGGGTTTTTTGCCACTGTGTGAAACAGAGTGTTGGATTGGATGGGCCATTGGCCTGATCCAACATGGCTTCTCTTATGTTCTTATGTGACACAGAGTGTTGGACTGGAGGGGCCATTGGCCTGATTCAACAGGGCTTCTCTTATGTTCTTATGTGACACAGAGTGTTGTATTGGATGGGACATTGGCCTGATCCAACATGGCTTCTCTTATGTTCTTATGAGACACAGAGTGTTGGACTGGAGGGGCCATTGGCCTGATCCAACAGGGCTCCTCTTATGTTCTTATGTGACACAGAGTGTTGTATTGGATGGGCCATTGGCCTGATCCAGCATGGCTTCTCTTATGTTCTTATGAGACACAGAGTGTTGGACTGGATGGGCCACTGGCCTGATCCAACAGGGCTTCTATGTTCTTATGTGACACAGAGCGTTGGACTGGATGGGCCACTGGCCTGATCCAACATGGCTTCTCTTATGTTCTTATGAGACACAGAGTGTTGGACTGGAGGGGCCATTGGCCTGATCCAACATGGCTTCTCCTATGTTCTTATGGACAGAGGTGTTTTACCATTGGCTGCCTCTGCGTAGCAACCCAGGACTTCTTTAAAAGAATTATTAAGAGAGAATTTTTCCATTACAAATACAAAAGAGAGAGGAGAAACATAATCCAAAGATTAAAAAGAAAGACTACAAACACTAAAATCTTGTTGGAAAAGAGAAGAAGAAGATGAAGAAGAAGACTGCAGATTTATACCCCGCCCTTCTCTCTGAATCAGAGACTCAGAGCGGCTCATAATCTCCTATATCTTCTCCCCCCACAACAGACACGCTGTGAGGTGGGTGCGGCTGAGAGGGCTCTCCCAGAAGCTGCCCTTTCAGGGACATCTCTGCGAGAGCTAAGGCTGACCCAAGGCCACTCCAGTAGGTGCAAGTGGAGGGGTGGAGAATCAAACCCGGTTCTCCCAGAGAAGAGTCCACACAATCACTACACCAAATGACTGCTTTACCTCCCTCCTTTCCCTTCCTTCCCCACGACAGACACCCTGTGAGGTAGGTGGGGCTGAGAGGTCTCTCACAGCACCTGTCCCTTTCAAGGACAGCTCTGCGAGAGCTATGTCTAACCCAAGGCCATTCCAGCGGCCTCAAGCGGAGGAGTGGGGAGTCCAACCCGGTTCTCCCAGATAGGAGAGCTATGGCTGACCCAAGGCCATTCCAGCAGCTGCAAGTGGAGGAGTGGGAAATCAAACCCGGTTCTCCCAGAGAAGAGCGCTATGGCTGACCCAAGGCCATTCCAGCAGCTGCAGGTGGAGGAGTGGGGAATCCAACCCGGTTCTCCCAGAGAAGAGAGCTCTGGCTGACCCAAGGCCATTCCAGCAGGTGCAAGGGGAGGAGTGGGGAATCCAACCGGGTTCTCCCAGAGAAGAGTCCACGCACTTCACCACTACACCAAGCTGGCTCTCAGAACCACATGACCTAGTTTATCAGGGTACTTCCTGACTCTAAATGTGCGCAACATATAAAGTATCGACAGTATGATACTTAAGCAAAAACGCACCATTGCAACATAAGCCACAATCTATATTCATTATTTCTAGGCAAAGTTTTAAATTCACTCAAGATATTCTACAACAGGGTTCCACGCTTCCTCAAATGACTTCTTAACGAAAGCGTGGACTGACTCAACGAAAAATGGATTTTGGACTATTTTATCCATTAAACAAATTTCCCATATTTTGCCTTGCCACTTTTCTATTGTTAGAGCTCTAGAATCTTTCCAGCAGGATGCAATAACTGAATGGTCTGCCGCTACCGTCTGAGAAAGGAGCCACTTAGTTTGCTTAGATGTGTTAAGCAATCCAGGACTTCTTGGGTGGTCTCCCATCCAACGACTACCCAGGGGTGACCCTGCTTGGTTTCCGAGAATCTGATGGGATCAGGCTACCCTGTGCCATCCAGGTCAAGGCAAGAGAGGTTCAGAGGTGCTTTGCCCCTACCTGCCTCTGCATAGCAACCCTGGACTTCCTTGGTGGTCTTCCATCCAAGTATTGACCAGCGCTGATCCTGCATAGCTTCTGAGATCTGATGAGATTGGGCTAACCTGGGCCATTCAGGTCAAGTCAAAGGACAAACAGAGGTGGTTTTGCCATTGCCTGCCTCTGCGTAGCAACCCTGGACTTCCTTGGGGGTCTCCCATCCAAGTACTGACCAGGGATGACCCTACTTAGCTTCTGAGATCTCATGAGATCAGGCTACCTTGGGCCATCCAGTTTCCTAGGCAGGAGACATTCAGAGGTGGCTTGCCCTTGCCTACCTTTGCATAGCAACCTTGGACTTCCTTGGTGGTCTTCCATCCAAGTATTGACCAGGGATGACCCTACTTAGCTTCTGAGATCTGATGAGATTGGGCTAGCCTGGGCCATTCAGGTCAAGGCAAAAGAGGTTCAGAGGTGCTTTGCCCCACCTGCCTCTGCGTAGCAACCCTGGACTTCCTTGGTGGTCTTCCATCCAAGTATTGACCAGAGCTGATCCTGCTTAGCTTCTGAGATCTGATGAGATTGGGCTAACCTGGGCCATTCAGGTCAAGTCAAAGGACAAACAGAGGTGGTTTTGCTGTTGCCTGCCTCTGCATAGCAACCCTGGACTTCCTTGCGGGTCTCCCATCCAAGTACTGACCAGGGATGACCCTACTTAGCTTCTGAGATCTCATGAGATCAGGCTACCTTGGGCCATCCAGTTTCCTAGGCAAGAGACATTCAGAGGTGGCTTGCCCTTGCCTACCTCTGCATAGCAACCCTGAACTTCCTTGGTGGTCTCCCATCCAAGTATTGACCAGGGCCGACCCTGCTTGGTTCCCAAGATCTGATTCGATAAGGCTACCCTGGGCCATCCAGGTCAAGGCAAGAGATGTTCAGAGGTGTTTTGCCCCTACCCGCCTCTGCGTAGCAACCTTGGACTTCCTTGGGGGTTTCCCATCCAAGTATTGACCAGGGCTGACCCAACTTAGCTTCTGAGATCTGACAAGATAAGGCTACCCTGGACCATCTCTGTCAGTCCAGCTTTAAGGACCGTGAGATGAATTAGATGCAGGGGTGGAATTCTGGCAGGAGCTCCTTTGCATATCAGGCCCCATGCCCCCTGATGTAGCCAGTCCTCCAAGAGCTTACAAAAAAGAGCCTTGTAAACTCATGGAGGATTGGCTACATTGGGGGCTGTGGCCTAATATGCAAAGGAGCTCCTGCTGGAATTCCACCCCTGATTAAATGCACATTAAAATAAGCATCTGAACACATACCCTGATGTAGAAGCTACCCTTTGCTTTAAGAACATAAGAGAGGCCATGTTGGATCAGGCCAGTGGCCCATCCAGTCCAACACTCTGTGTCACACAGTGGCCAAAAAAAAAAGGAGATTCACAAGTGGGGCTAGAAGCCCTTCCACTTTGCCCCGCCTCCCAAAGCACCAAGAATACAGAGCATCACTGCCCTATACAGGTCCAACAATATGCTGTGGCTAATAGCCACTGATGGACCTCTGCTCCATATTTTTATCCAATCCCCTCTTGAAGCTGGCTATGCTTGTAGCCCCCACCACCTCCTGTGGCAGTGAGTTCCACATGTTAATCACCCCTTGGGTGAAGAAGGACTTTCTTTTATCCATTCTAACCCTACATCTCAGCAATTTCATTGAATGCCCATGAGTTCTTGTATTGTGAGAATGGGGGGAAAGTACTTCTTTCTCTACTTCTTTCTCTGCAATAAAAAAGGCCAACGCCATGCTGGGAATTATTAGGAAGGGAATTGAAAACAAATCAGCCAGTATCATAATACCACTGTATAAATCGATGGTGCGGTCTCATTTGGAGTACTGTGTGCAGTTCTGGTCGCCGCACCTCAAAAAGGATATTATAGCATTGGAGAAAGTCCAGAGAAGGGCAACTAGATTGATTAAAGGGCTGGAGCACTTTCCCTATGAAGAAAGGTTGAAACGCTTGGAACTCTTTAGCTTGGAGAAACGTCGACTGCGGGGTGACATGATAGAGGTTTACAAGATAATGCATGGGATGGAGAAAGTAGAGAAAGAAGTCCTTTTCTCCCTTTCTCACAATACAAGAACTTGTGGGCATTCAATGAAATTGCTGAGCAGACAGGTTAAAACGGATAAAAGGAAGTACTTCTTCACCCAAAGGGTGATTAACATGTGGAATTCACTGCCACAGGAGGTGGTGGCGGCCACAAGTATAGCCACCTTCAAGAGGGGTTTAGATAAAAATATGGAGCAGAGGTCCATCAGTGGCTATTAGCCACAGTGTGTGTGTGCATATAAAATTTTTTACCACTGTGTGACACAGAGTGTTGGACTTGATGGGCCGTTGGCCTGATCCAACATGGCTTCTCTTATGTTCTTATGTACTTTCTCCATCCCATGCATAATCTTGTAAACCTCTCTCATGTCACCCCGCAGTCGACGTTTCTCCAAGCTAAAGAGCCCCAAGCGTTTTAACCTTTCTTCATAGGGAAGGTGTTCCAAACCTGTAATCATTCTAGTTGCCCTTTTCTGCACTTTTTCCAATGCTATAATATCCTTTTGGAGGTGCAGTGACCAGAATTGTACACAGTATTCCAAATGAGACCGCACCATCGATTTATACAGGGGCATTATGATCCTGGCTTTCCTTTGGGTGTGCTTTTGGATGCATGAAGACATCAATCTGCCTTATGTTGAATCAAACCGTCTAGGTTAGTATTGCCTACTCAGACTGGCAATGGTTCTCCAGGGTCCCAGACAGAGGTCTTTCTTATCTCCTCCTGCCTGGTCCTTTCAGCTGGAGACGCTGAGGATCGAACCTGGGGCCTTCTGCATGCAAAGCAGATGCTCTACCACTGAGCCAGAGCCCTTCTCTATTAGTCTCCAGGGTCTCAGGAAGAGGTCTTTCCCATCACCTCCTTCCCGGTTCTTTTAACTGGAGATGCCGGGGATTGAACCTGGGGCCTTCTGCGTGCAAAGCAGTTGCTCTACCACTGAGCCAGAGCCCTTCTCTATTAGTCTCCAGGGTCTCAGGCTGAGGTCTTTCCCATCACCCCCTGCCTGGTCCTTTTAACTGGAGATGCCGGGGATCGAACCTGGGGCCTTCTGCATGCAAAGCAGATGCTCTACCACTGAGCCAGAGCCCTTCTCTATTAGTCTCCAGGGTCTCAGGCTGAGGTCTTTCCCATCACCTCCTGCCTGGTCCTTTTAACTGGAGATGCCAGGGATTGAACTTGGGGCCTTCTTCATGCAAAGCAGTTGCTCTACCACTGAGCCAGAGCCCTTCTCCATTAGTCTCCAGGGTCTCAGGAAGAGGTCTTTCCCATCACCTCCTTCCCGGTTCTTTTAACTGGAGATGCCGGGGATTGAACCTGGGGCCTTCTGCGTGCAAAGCAGTTGCTCTACCACTGAGCCAGAGCCCTTCTCTATTAGTCTCCAGGGTCTCAGGCTGAGGTCTTTCCCATCACCTCCTGCCTGGTCCTTTTAACTGGAGATGCCGGGGATTGAACCTGGGGCCTTCTGCATGCAAAGCAGTTGCTCTACCACTGAGTCAGAGCCCTTCTCTATTAGTCTCCAGGGTGTCAGGCTGAGGTCTTTCCCATCACCTCTTGCCTGGTCCTTTTAACTGGAGATGCCAGGGATTGAACTTGGGGCCTTCTTCATGCAAAGCAGATGCTCTGCCACTGAGCCACAGCCCTTCTTCATTAGTCTTCAGGGTCTCAGGCTGAGGTCTTCCCCATTACCTCCTCCAGCCTGTTCCTTTTAACTGGAGATGCTGGGGATCGAACCTGGGGCCTTCTGAATGCCAAGCAGATGCTCTGCCACTCAGCCACAGTGTAGTGACCAATGCTACCTCTATGCTATGGAGTCTTGTGAGCAAAAATTCTAATTCATGTGCTACTGGCTACTGCATAAATTTGTTTGCTCTGGAGCCATTTTTCCTGAGCCAAGACAAAAAATGTGTGCGTTGGAGGCTAGCTCACACCAACTCAGCTTAGACACTGGTAGCGACCTGAGCTGGTTGAATTAAATCAGGGGATAGAGTAGGGTGGGCAGAGAGGACATGGAAGAGCCTCTGCTTGGCATGCAGAAAGTCCCAGGTTCAATCCCCAACTTCTCCAGTAAAAGCAGGGGGTCGTTTTGTAGAAAAAAGGTGGCGGAGCTTATTAGCATAACTCGTTAGATTATGCTGTGCCCCCCCCCAGCCAAAAGCATCCCGATGCAAGAAAGGAGAGCCCCAGGCGAGCGAGGCCTGCTTGGGTTGGCTAGAGATCCAGCCAGCCTAGGGTTGCCAAGTCCAATTCAAGAAATATCTGGGGACTTTGGAGGTGGAGCCAGGAGACGTTGGGGGTGGAGCCAGGAGACATTAGGGGTGGAGCCAAGATCAAGGCTGTGACAAGCATAATGTGATGCTTGTCACAGGGAGTTCTGGCCATCACATTTAAAGGGACGGCACACCTTTTCAATTCCTTCCTTCCATAGGAAAGAAGGAAGGATAGGGGCACCTTCTTTTGGGGCTCATAGAATTGGACCCCCTGGTCCAATATTTTTGAAACTTGGGGGGCATTTTGGGGAGAAGGAACTATATGCTATACTGAAAATTTGGTGCCTCTACTCCAAAAAACAGCCCCCACAGACCCCCAGATACCTGCGGATCAATTCTCCATGATTTTCTATGGGAATAAATCTCCATAGGGAATAATAGAGTTCCCAGAAGACATTTCCCTCCCCTCCACCCGCTTTCTGACGACCCTGAAGCAGGGGGGGAGGGCCTCCAAACTGGGGGATCCCCTGCCCCCACCTGGGGATTGGCAACCCTAAGCCAGCCCAAGCAAGCTTCACTCGCATGGGGCTCTCCTAGCCCCCCCCCCCAGTCAAAAGGCCAGCAAGCCACCTGCCACTCAAAATCGCATAAGAAGTGGAGAAAGGGTGGTGTGGGCTTCTTCAGGGGTTAATGAGGGCTGCTGGGGGTGTGGCAAAGCCCTGGTGGCTGGCTGGCTGCCCGCTCTCCTAATCCGGGGATTGTTATGCAGCTGCACCTACTAGTCAGTGGACAAGGTAGGTGGGGAGGAGGAAGAGGGGAACCATCAGAAAGGCTCAGGAGCTGTGCTCCTGTGAGCTCCTGCTGAATCTGAGGCCTGAGTAAAAAGATCAAGTAGAAGGTGAGAGGAAGACCTGAGACCCCCGAGAGCTGCTGACGGTCTGAGAGGGCCACGTTGACCTTGATGAATTGATTCAGTACAAGGTAGCTTGATATGTGTGTTAAGGCAGGGGTGGCCAAACTCGCTTCACACAAGAGCCGCATAGAATAAGCGTCCGATGTTTGAGAGGTGCAAGACACGAAGTTCAGATGTTCGACGGGAGGCAAGCAGGAAACTAGATGGGGGAGGGAGAGGCGGAAAGAAAGCAACTTGAAATGCATTCTCCAAGCTGCAGGCTGGCTTGGAGAAGTCATTTAAAGAGACCGACACCTTCTCCAAGCCGGCCAACAGGGCAGTGGGGGCTTTGAGAGCCACACAATAGGTGTGAAAGAGCCACAGTTTGGCCTCTCCTGCTCTAGAGCTATGATGGAAAGGAGGTGCAGGCGGCAAGGCACACCTGGGGATAAATACTTTCTAACATTGTCTGCTTCAGCAGTAGGTTGCTTCTTATAGGGAGGGATCATGACTCAGTGAGAGTCTCTATTTGGCATGCAGAAGGTCCCAGGTTCAATCCCCGGCATCTCCATTTAAAAAGGACCAGGCAGGAGGTGATGGGAAAGACCTCAGCCTGAGACCCTGGAGGCTAATGGAGAAGGGCTCTGGCTCTGTGGAAGAGCCTATGCTTGGCATGCAGAAGGTCCCAGGTTCAAGCCCCGTCATCTCCAGTTAAAAGGACCAAGCAGGAGGTGATGGGAAAGACCTCAGCCTGAGACCCTGGAGACTAATGGAGAAGGGCTGTGGCTCAGTGGCAGAGCATCAGCTCAGTATGCAGAAGCTCCCAGATTCAATCCTGCATCTCCAGTTAAAAAGGACCAGGCAGGAGGTGATGGGAAAGACCTCAGCCTGAGACCCTGGAGGCTAATGGAGAAGGGCTCTGGCTCCGTGGAAGAGCATCAGCTCAGTACACAGAAGCTCCCAGGTTCAATCCCTGGCATCTCCAGTTAAAAGGACCAGGCTATAGGTGATGGGAAAGACCTCAACCTGAGACCCTGGAGACTAAAGGAGAAGGGCTGTGGCTCAGTGGCAGAGCATCAGCTCAGTATGCTGAAGCTCCAAGTTTCAATCCCCAGCTTCTCCAGTTAAAAAGGACCAGACAGGAATTGATGTGAAAGCAGGGTCGGCCCTAGGCTGTCTGGCTCCCTAGGCAACTTCTGACTCTCCCCCCATGTCAATGATAAGGGGACTGAATCATAGAATCCTAGAGTTAGAAGGGACCTCCAGGGTCGTCTAGTCCAACCCCCTGCCCAATGCAAGAAACTCAAACACCTCCCCTAAATTCACAGGATAAGAACATAAGAGAAACCATGTTGGATCAGGCCAATGGCCCATCCAGTCCAACACTCTGTGTCACACAGTGCCTGCCCCCCCCCAAAAAAAAACCCCAAGTGCCAACAGGAGGTTCACAATTGGGGCTAGAAGCCCCTCCACTTTGCCGCCTCCCAAGAACCAAGAATACAGAGCATCACTGCCCCAGACAGTTCCAACATACGCTGTGGCTAATAGCCACTTGATGGACCTCTGCTCCATATTTTTATCCAATCCCTTCTTGAAGGTGGCTATGCTTGTAGCCACCACCACCGTCTGTGGCAGTGAATTCCACATGTTAATCACCTTTTGGGTGAAGAAGGACTTCCTTTTATCCTCATTGCTGTCACATGACCGTCTAGCCTCTGTTGAAAAACCCCCAAGGAAGGAGAACCACCACCTCCCGAGGAAGCCTGTTCGACTGAGGAACAACTCTAATGGTCAGGAAGTTCTTCGTAATGTTGAGTCGGAAACGCTTCTGATTTAATTTCAGCCCATTTGGTTCTGGTCCGACCTTCCGGGGCCACAGAAAACAATTCCACCCCATCCTCTCTATGACAGCCCTTCAAGTGCTTGAAGATGGTGATCCTATCACCTCTCAGCCGCCTCCTCTCCAGGCTAAACATGCCAGCTCCTTCAACCTTTCCTCATAGGACTTGGTCTCCAGACCCCTCACAATCTTCATTGTCCTCCTCTGGACCCATTCCAGCTTGTCTGTATCCTTCAATGGCTGGGGCTGATGGGAGTTGTAGGCAAAAAACATCTGGAG